>NW_025423278.1:167500-217500 GCF_020497125.1 Mauremys mutica
CACCTGGGAGGACGGAAGTCGATGTCGGTCCCTGGTATCGGTGCGCGCTAAAAGGCGAAGGGTCCCGATCCGCCTGAACACCGGACGGCCCCACCGTCGGGGTGCCGGCCCGCGAAGGGCCCTTCCCGTCGCGAACGTCAGGGCCACATCGGTCGGGAGGACGGCGGCCGGCGGGGCGCCGACGCTTGGAGCTCGGGTCCGGCCACCTGGCCTGCGCGGCGGACGTGCCGGGTGGCTTTCGGGGCTGGCCCCCCACGACACTTTGGCAGTGAGCCGGGGAAAGGAGGCCGTCCCGTGGCCGCTTTCCCCCCCGGGCGAGGTGAGGTACCAAATTCGGATCGGTCCCCTAGGCTGAGCTCCGGTTCTCAGAGGTTCTGAAAACCCTGTTGTCATGAATAGTTAGTAAAGGGTTAAAGCATAGTACCTGGTGGGCATCTGACCTGAGGACCAATCAGGGAAGAGAATTTGAAACTCCTAGGAGGGAACTTTTCCCTCTGGTTGGGGGGGTCTTTGTCTTTGGCCGTTTGGAGTTCAAGAGACCAGACTAGTTAATCAAGTCCCTACAAGTTCCACCTTTCTGAACTAATTTCTTCTAGTCAAGATAGTGAGTATTAGAAAGATACTTTGTGTCCTTATCTAATAATCCTATGTTTGCAATTCTGTGTGTTTGTTATTGATTATTCTTAATTCTGCTTGTACTGGTTGTACTGAGAAAGAGAGAGGATTCTCTCCAGAACTTAGCAAGGTTATACCCTATGAGTGCCCAGCTTGGATTCATAGAGATTCTGTATTTTCTTTTGTTCTCTTAATAAATTCTTTTCTTTTCTTTGGACTTGGTTAATTCCTTCCCTTGGGGAAATTCAGGGGAAGGGGAGGGGGAAGTGGGCTGCTTCCCTGTGTGTGTGAGATTCAAGGCGTTTGAATCCAGGCACCTCTGTCTCCAGAGCAGGCTCGAGAGAGGGAAGAGGGGGGAGGTTCCTCCTCTGTGAATTGATCTGTGTTCCCAAGGGGGGAAACAGGGGTGTCCCGGCCCACAGAATTGACCGGGTGGTGGCAGCCGAAGGGGAGACCTACCCTAGGATTTTGGGGTGGGGGAAGACATGCGGGTCCTCACTTTGAAACCGCCCAGTTTCAAGTGAGGGTAGACTCTGACATGGTGGCAGCGGAGTTTCGAACCCATTGTTACAAGCAGTTTTTTTCAGCTGGGCTACGCTGAAGGGAGCTATTCTCTTCTTCTAGAGCAGGAAAGCAACCTGACAGAAGAGGGAGTTTACAGTTTCAGCCAGGTTGGCTGGAGGGAATTAAGTTCCAGCAGGCTTTGTTGGAAGCAGTTTTCTTCTGTTTGCTTGAGGCAGCTTGAGGAAAAGGCAAGTTTCAAGCAGTTTTCAGGGTTGGGAGGAGTTTTTTTTCTCTGCTGGCTATGCTGAGGAAAAACTCTTCCCTAGAGGTGTGTCCTTCCTTTGTGATATCAGGTATCACTCAGGATTCCTAAGGTGGGGGGAAGTGCTCGCCAAAGTACATTCCCATCCAACAGGAAAAACAGGTTTGGGGGGGGAAGAGACAAACCCTCCAGCCAGGTTTTTTTTTTTTTTCTCCCTGTGTCTTTTGAAAGGATCAGAAGACAGGAGAACACAAATCCCTGAGGAATAGACCAGATTTTTCTCAGGGGTATTGTTAGCAGCAGCCTTTCAGCTCGGCTGCTGGGTACAGCAACTCAGAGCAGAGGGAGACAGAGGAATTTTTTTTTACTCTTTCCCTCTTTCTCAGTACAAACCAGTAACATTACACAAACCACAATTTGCTATACAAAGGATTGATTTCTCTTTCTTTACTCAAGTTATCATAGCCAGGGTTAGGGACTGTCAAACACCACAGACAGTTCACTGACTGCATAGGGGTGTGGCCAGCACCAGAAGGCACACAACCATGAGTACTGGTGAAACAATTAGCAAACTTGACCTGGCCAGGCTGCAGGCTGAAGAAAAACAAAAAGAACATCAAAGACAGATGGAACTAATTATTGCAGAAAGGGCCAGGGAAGAAGCTAACCACAAGAGGGAGCCGGAGAAACAAGAGGCTGAGCACAAGAGACAAATGGAAATCCTGAGGGAGACCCACCAGCAGGCTCTGGAATTAGCAAAGACTAAGCAGCAGGAGCCAACCAATCCAACCCCTTTTCAACCTACTGATCAACCTTCTCGGAGAAAATTTCCCGCCTACAGGGCAGGGGATGATGTTGAGGCCTTTTTAGAAAACTTTGAGAGGGCCTGTATTGGATACCATCTTCCTAAAGATCAATACATGCTGGAGCTGAGGTCACAGCTCAGCGGAGAATTATCCCTGGTGGCAGCTGAAATGCCTAGAGACCTGATGGACGACTTTCCACTGTTCCTAACCAAGGCCAGACTCAGAATGGGCATCACCCCTGATCACGCCCGTCAGCGTTTCAGAGCCCAGAAATGGAAACCAGAGATGTCATTTCCAGAGCACGCTGCTTACCTGGAAAAACACTATTTCTCCTGGATATCAGGATCCAAGGTTAAGGAGCTAGACGACCTACACCTCCTGATATTGATGGAACAGTTCCTAGATGGTGTTCCTGAGAACATTAGACGCTACATCCAAGATGGTAAACCAAAAACTCTCACTGAGGCAGGAGAGATTGGAGCCAGATGGATGGCATCGGTAGACAACACGAAAGCTACTGCCAAGGGGAGCGAATCCAACAGGGTACACACCGACACTAAACCCTACCGTCGCGGACCAATCAAACCCACACCTACAACCCACGGACAGTCACACTCTACCTCTTCTTCTACCTCACCAGTCTCCAGTAGACCAACACAAACCGGTGACCCATCAACTGGGCGATGTTTTCAATGCAATGAATTGGGGCATATCAAAGCCAAATGCCCAAAGAACCTAAACCGAGTGCAACTCCTTGCACCTTCACACCAAGGAAAGCCGGACATAGATGTATCTCAAATACCCTTAGAACATAGGGAAACTTTGAGAGTGGACGAAAAGGAGATCATCGCATGGAGAGACACTGCAGCACATGTGTCAGGTATCCACCGAACCTTCGTGGACCCCAAATTCATCAACCAGAAAACCAAAGTGACAATTCGACCCTTCATGTCAAAACCTGTAACATTACCTACAGTGCGTTTACCTGTCCAGTACAAGGGCTGGTCAGGGAAGTGGACTTTTGCTGTCTATGACAACCATCCGATTCCCATGCTACTGGGGAACGACTTGGCCCGACACATTGAACAGCAAAAAACAGAGGGAGTGGTTACACGCAGCCAAGCCAGACGAGCTGCCGGACCCATCCCTGTTCCTGAGCCATCCACCGGGACCCCGTCTGTGTTACCAGAGACCCAGACAGAGGTGGTGGAACCGGATCCCAGGCCAACACCTACAGCAGCCATAGTACATCCAGTCCCAGAACCGGAACTGGAAGAGCAACCAGCGCCAGCACCGGCGCCAGCGCTTGCAACTCCACCGCCAGAGGGCGCCAACGGGCCTGAACTGGCAGAAGCAGCAAACAACCCTACCCAAGAGGCTCAGCCGGAGCCTGAAATGACACTTTGTGCACCAGCGGGGAGCGGTCCACAGTCAACGGAAACAACCTCATCACCTACATCGCTTCCAGAGGAACTGGTGTCTCCCGCCTCAAGGGAACAGTTCCAGAGAGAGCAGGAAGCTGATGACAGCCTCAAGAAAGCATGGGCGGCGGCATGCAGCAACCCACCGCCTCTCAGCTCTACTACCCGATCCCGGTTCGTTGTGGAGAAAGGACTGTTATACAAGGAATTTCTTTCTGGTGGACACCAGGAGGGCTGGCATCCTCAAAAACGGTTGCTCGTTCCGACCAAGTACCGGGAAAAGCTCTTAAGCTTAGCCCATGATCACCCTAGTGGCCATTCTGGGGTGAAACGAAGCAAAGACAGGTTGGGAAGGTCCTTTGACTGGGAGGGGATGGGCAAGGACGTTGTCAAGTATGTCCGGTCTTGTGAGGTATGCCAAAAGGTAGGAAAACCTCAAGACCAGGTCAAGGCCCCTCTCCAACCACTCCCCATAATGGAGGTCCCATTTCAGCGAGTAGCTGTGGATATTATGGGTCCTTTCCCAAAAAAGACCCCCAGAGGAAAACAGTACATACTGACTTTTGTGGACTTTGCTACCAGATGGCCGGAAGCAGTAGCTCTAGGCAACACCAGGGCTAACACTGTGTGCCAGGCCTTAACTGACATTTTTACCAGGGTGGGTTGGCCCTCTGAAATTCTTACAGATTCGGGAACAAATTTCCTATCAGGGACCATGAAAGACCTGTGGGAAACTCATGGGGTGCATCACTTGGTTGCCACCCCGTACCATCACCAAACTAATGGCCTAGTGGAAAGGTTCAATGGAACTTTGGGGGCCATGATCCGCAAATTCGTCAATGAACACTCCAATAATTGGGATCTAGTGTTACAACAGTTGCTGTTTGCCTACAGGGCTGTTCCACATCCGAGTTTAGGATTCTCACCATTCGAGCTGGTGTATGGCCATGCGGTTAAGGGGCCATTACAGCTGGTAAAGCAGCAATGGGAGGGGTTTACACCTCCTCCAGGGACTAACATTCTGGACTTTGTAAGCAACCTTCAAAACACCCTCCGAGACTCTTGGGCCCTTGCTCGAGAGAACTTAAGAGATGCTCAAGCGGAGCAAAAGGTCTGGTATGATCGACATGCCAAGGAGCGGTCCTTCAAGGTAGGAGACCAGGTCATGGTCTTGAAGGCGCAACAGGCCCATAAGATGGAGGCGTCCTGGGAAGGACCATACATGGTCCAGGAGCGCCTGGGAGCTGTTAACTACCTCATAACATTCCCTGATTCCTCTTTAAAGCCTAAAGTGTTTCATGTTAACTCTCTAAAGCCCTTTTATCCCAGAGAATTACAGGTCTGTCACTTTACAGTTCAGGAAGGAGATGACACCGAGTGGCCTGAAGGTGTCTACTACGAAGGTAAAAGAAATGGTGGTGTGGAAGAGGTGACCCTCTCCACAACCCTACAACGTCTACAGCGGCAACAGATCAAGGGACTGTGCACTGACTTCGACCCCTTGTTCTCAGCCATCCCAGGACGGACTGAGCAAACCTACCACTCCATTGACACAGGTAATGCTCACCCGATTAGAACACCACCCTACCGGGTGTCACCTCATGCCAAAGTTGCTATTAAACAGGAGATTGACAACATGTTGGAGATGGGTATCATCCGCCCTTCTACCAGTGCATGGGCATCTCCAGTGGTTCTGGTTCCCAAACCAGATGGGGAAATACGCTTTTGTGTGGACTACCGTAAGCTAAATGCTGTAACTCGTCCAGACAACTATCCAATGCCACGCACTGATGAGCTATTGGAAAAGTTGGGACGTGCCCAGTTCATCTCTACCATTGATTTAACCAAGGGATACTGGCAGGTACCACTAGATGAACCCGCCAGGGAAAAATCTGCCTTCATCACCCATGCAGGGGTGTATGAGTTTACTGTGCTTCCGTTCGGACTGCGGAATGCACCTGCCACCTTCCAAAGGCTGGTGGATGGTTTACTAGCAGGATTGGAAGACTGTGCAGTTGCATACCTCGATGATGTGGCCATTTTTTCTGATTCATGGCCCGAACACCTAGAACATTTGAAAATGGTTTTAGAGCGCATCAGGCAGGCAGGACTAACGGTTAAGGCCAAAAAGTGTCAAATAGGCCACAACAGAGTGACTTACCTAGGACACCAGGTGGGTCAAGGAACCATCAACCCCCTACAGGCCAAGGTGGAGGCTATCCAACAGTGGCCTGTCCCAAGGTCAAAGAAACAGGTCCAATCCTTCTTAGGTTTGGCCGGATATTACAGGCGATTTGTACCACACTACAGCCAAATCGCTGCCCCACTAACTGATCTGACCAGGAAAACCCAGCCAAATGCAGTTAAGTGGACTGATGAGTGTCAGAAAGCCTTTACCCAGCTTAAGGCGATGCTCATGTCGGACCCTGTATTAAGGGCCCCAGACTTTGACAAACCCTTCCTAGTTACCACCGATGCATCTGAACGTGGGGTAGGAGCGGTACTAATGCAGGAAGGACCGGATCACAACTTCCATCCTGTCGTGTTTCTCAGCAAGAAACTGTCTGAGAGGGAAAGCCACTGGTCCATCAGTGAAAAAGAATGTTACGCCATTGTGTATGCCTTGGAAAAGCTACGCCCATACGTTTGGGGCCGGCAGTTCCAGCTACAAACTGACCATGCTGCGCTAAAGTGGCTTCACACCAACAAGGGAAACAACAAGAAACTTCTCCGCTGGAGCTTAGCTCTCCAAGACTTTGACTTTGACATTCAACACATTTCAGGAGCTTCCAACAAAGTTGCTGATGCACTCTCTCGTGAAAGTTTCCCAGAATCAAGTGGCTAAAAACTGTTCTTAATATGTTTTCATGCTTAGTAGTCGATGTAATAGTGCATGTGTTTTATTACTCTGGTTGTTTTACAGTTCTAGGAGGAAATCGCCGCCAGTGGATCCCACTGTGACGATTTGGGGGGCGTGTCATGAATAGTTAGTAAAGGGTTAAAGCATAGTACCTGGTGGGCATCTGACCTGAGGACCAATCAGGGAAGAGAATTTGAAACTCCTAGGAGGGAACTTTTCCCTCTGGTTGGGGGGGTCTTTGTCTTTGGCCGTTTGGAGTTCAAGAGACCAGACTAGTTAATCAAGTCCCTACAAGTTCCACCTTTCTGAACTAATTTCTTCTAGTCAAGATAGTGAGTATTTGAAAGATACTTTGTGTCCTTATCTAATAATCCTATGTTTGCAATTCTGTGTGTTTGTTATTGATTATTCTTAATTCTGCTTGTACTGGTTGTACTGAGAAAGAGAGAGGATTCTCTCCAGAACTTAGCAAGGTTATACCCTATGAGTGCCCAGCTTGGATTCATAGAGATTCTGTATTTTCTTTTGTTCTCTTAATAAATTCTTTTCTTTTCTTTGGACTTGGTTAATTCCTTCCCTTGGGGAAATTCAGGGGAAGGGGAGGGGGAAGTGGGCTGCTTCCCTGTGTGTGTGAGATTCAAGGCGTTTGAATCCAGGCACCTCTGTCTCCAGAGCAGGCTGGAGAGAGGGAAGAGGGGGGAGGTTCCTCTGTGAATTGATCTGTGTTCCCAAGGGGGGAAACAGGGGTGTCCCGGCCCACAGAATTGACTGGGTGGTGGCAGCCGAAGGGGAGACCTACCCTAGGATTTTGGGGTGGGGGAAGACATGCGGGTCCTCACTTTGAAACCGCCCAGTTTCAAGTGAGGGTAGACTCTGACACCTGTCCTCAAAAATCTCCGCGCACCTTTTTCAAAGGACACGTCGAAAAAGGCCGACCTGGGTACAGCGGGAGGAACTCGACTTTCGCGCCAACCTCCCGGTTCTCTCGTTCGGACGAGGCGGTTTCGGGCGACCCCTTCCGGACTTCCGCGGTACGACCGACCGCCAGGGGACTTTGCGTTTTTTTTCTTTCCGCTCGGACATATATCAATCGGCCCACTTCCTCCGGCTTAACCAGGTGGACGAGTCGCTCGCCGTCCTCGGCCACGGAGAGTGACTCCCTCCCCGCCACCCGGTCGTTTGGATCGGGCGCACGGAAGGTTTTTATTTTTCCAAAATTTGCCCAGAGGCTCCGGGGAGTTCTCCAAGGTCACCCCGGTCCCCGGAGCGGAAATGTATTTATTTATTAATTCATTTATTTTTGAAAAAAGGATTGTCCCTCCGAGACCGGGTCCTCGCCGCCAGGCAAGCTGCCCAGGGCTCACCCTCCTCGGCCGCAGAGAATGACTTTCCCCACCGGTCGTTTGGATCGGGCACACGGAAGGTTGTTTTTTTTCCAAATTTTACCCAGAGGCTCCGGGGATATCTTCAAGGTCACCCCGGTCCCCGGAGAAAAATGCTGTTTTTTGTTTTTTGTTTTTTTTTTAAAAAATGATCGGGACTTCCAGATACCGGGTCTCCGCCACCAGGCAAGCCGCCCAGGGCTCACCCTTCTCGGCCACGGAGAGTGACTTTCCCCGGGGTCGTTTGGATCGGGCACAGGGAAGGGTTTTTGTTTCTTTTTTTTTTTCTTTTCCCCAAAAATGTGCCCGGAGGCTCCGGGGAGTGCAGGAAGGTCAGCCCGGTCCCCGGACGAAAATTTTTTTTTTTTTTTAAAAGGATCGGGACCTCCGAGACCGGGTCCCCGCCGACAGGCAAGCCGCCCAGGGCTCCACGTCCCCGGCCGGAGCTCCGACGGCCGAAGGGAGAACCGGGTTGACCTGGTGGCGGGGAAGGGACTTTGGAAAATTTCCCCCGGTGAGCCCGAGGGACGACTGTTAAGCCTTCCTCCGGACCGCTTTGGGGGGGCGGGGGGGGGGGCGGGACTGTTAAGCCTCCCTCCCCAACCCCCAGACCTGCTGGGGGTTGACTATTAAGCCTGCACCCGGACCTGCCGGGGGTCGACTATTAAGCCTGCCCCGGACCTGCCTGGGGTTGACTATTAAGCCGGCCCTGGACCTGCGCGGGGTCGACTATTAAGCCCCCCTCGGAGGTTCCGAGGAGCGGCGCTGCGCTGCCCTCGGTGTGGGGGGACCGCCGGCCCGGAAGGCAAACCGGCCACCAAGTCAACCGGTCCAAACCAATGGGGGTGACCTGGTGCCCGGAAAGCCAACCGGCCGCCAGGTCATCCCGGAGCCACGGCCACCGAAGGGAGAACCGGCCGTAGTGGTCCCCGGCCAGCAGGTCAACCCGGAGCTCCGACGCCCGTAGGGAGTACCGGGTTGCCCTGCTGGCCGGCCGGAGGTATCACCGGCCACCATCTAAACTAGGAGCCCCGTGCGACGAATGGAGAACCGGGTTGCCCTGCTGGCCGGCCGCAGCGGTCCCCGGCCAGCAGGTCAACCCGGAGCTCCGACGGCCGTAGGGAGAACCGGGTTTACCTGCTAGCCGGCCGAAGTGCTGCCCTCCTGTGGACAAACTTGAATTGACCTCGAGACCGACCGGCCGTCGGGTCGACCCGGTTGGTAGACCTGTTCTCCGGGTGGGCGATCGGACGGCTCCCCTCTCCCCCGCCCCTCACACCGTGAGTCCCTCCGGGAGGGCGTGACCGGCAGGGTCCCTCCCGGGCGGGCGGGAGCCGCTGGAACGCTCGGGGAGGGGGGGGGGAGCGAATCGCACCCACCGAGACCGGGACCCGGCCGCCTGGCAAGCGGCCCGGGGCGCACCCTGCCCGGCCGCGGCTAGGGACTGCCTCCCGGCCGTTCGGCTCAAGCCCGTGGAAGTGTTTTCTTTTGTTTGTTTTTTTATTTATTCGTTTCCCCCAAATCGGCCAGAGACGATTGCCATCGGGCAGGCCCGGGTGTCGGCGGCAGGCTCCCTCCAGCTCTGATGGTGCCCCTCACTTCCGACCCGCAGCCCCCTGGACTCCCCGCTGAGCTCCCCAATCACTGTGCTGCAGGTGCCCCTCACTCCAAACCCACAACCGCTGCTATCCCAGTCCTGACCTCCAGACTCACAGCTCTGCTGGTGCCCCTCACTCCCGACCCGCAGCCCCCTGGGTTCCCTCCAGCTCTGACGGTGCCCCTCACTCCCAACCCGCAGCCCCCTGGGTTCCCTCAAGCTCTGACGGTGCCCCTCACTCCTGACACGCAGCCCCCTGGGCTTCCAGCAGCTCTACCGGTGCCCCTCACTCCTGACTCGCAGCCCCCTGGGCTCCCTGCTGAGCTCCCCAGTCACTGCACTGCCGGTGCCCCTCACTCCCGACCCACAGCCCCCTGGGCTCCCTCCAGCTCTGACTGTGCCCTTCACTCCCGACCCGCAGCCCCTGCAATCCCACTCCTGACCTCCAGACTCACAGCTCTGTTGGTGCCCCTCTGTCACGGACTCACAGATCGTGCCCACTCATGGCCCTGTGCGGTCCATGGGGGGTGCCCCTTTCAGTGCGACCGCCCTTCTCGGGGGTCCACTCTCTCTCGGGGTCAGGCCCCTCCACCTCATGGAACCGCACCTCTCTGAGCCTTAGCACGTCTGTCTCTCGCCGTGGGCCCCCTCAGGGAGTCCACGTGCTGTGGACCCCCTGGGCCTCCTCACCCCCGAAGGGGTTGATGCCCCCTGCTCTCTAGACTGGAGTGACTCTCAGCCAGCATAAAACAGGAGCGTTTATTGAGAGCTGAACCCAGCACAGGAAACTCTCAGGGCCTCAGGCCTGGCCTCCCTCAGCCCAGCACATCCCAGTCCCCCTGCAGCCAGGTGGGCTCTGCCTGCTTCCCCTCACCAGCCCCGAGCACCCCTGCTTCCCTGCTGGGCCTCCAATATCCCCGGCCTCAAGCCCCGCCTCTGTCCATTGTCTTCTCTCCAGGTAAACAGGGTCGTAAACAGGAAGGCCTGGGTCTCCTCTCCTCTCAGCCCTCCTCTGGCCCCTCTGGCTGGAACGGGCTGGTCAGGTCACCTGGGTCCTCTTCCCGCAGCCCATTGTCCTCCCACTGCCCAAAACCAGCTGTGACTCCTGAGCTGGGTCTCTGGGTCACCAGGTCACCAGTCACCGGGGTATCCATCTTCCAGGCCCTCAGCTGGGGTCCCTCGTCCCTCTCTGGTTCTCTGTAACAACAAACTCCCTCTCCCCTCACCTCGTTAAACCAGTAACACCCAGGGACACTGAGTCTCACCCCCTGTGCATGCAAACCACTGGAAAAAACAGAAAACCCCAAGAACCCCCCGCCCCTTCATCACATCTCTCCCCCCTTCATGGCTGAACGGAGCAGGGTCACTTAGCCAGTGACCTGGGGAAGTTCAGGGCCCCCACCCCATGATAAAGCATCCGCTATAACATTGGCCTCCCCCTCACATGAACCACCTCCATGTCGTAACCCTGGAGAAGCAGGCTCCATCTCAGCAGCTTGGCATTAGCCCCTTTCATTTGATGTAGCCACGTCAGGGGCGAATGGTCCGTGTACACGGTGAAGTGCCGCCCAAATAGATACGGCTGCAGTTTTTTAAGGGCCCACCCCATGGCCAGGCCTCCCTTCTCTATGGCCGCATAGTGCTGCTCCCGGGGCAGCAGCTTCTTGCTCAGGTACACGATGGGGTGTCTCTCCCCCTTAGTATCAGTTTGCATCAGCACCGCCCCCAGCCCTGTGTCTGAGGCATCGGTGGACACCAGGAAGGTTTGTTAAAATCCGGGTTTACCAGCACCGGGCCCTGGGTAAGTGCCCCCTTCAGCGCACAGAGAGGCCTTCGGCACTGCTCGGTCCAGACCACCTTCTCCGGCTTCCCCGTCCTACACAGCTCTGTGAGGGGAGCCGCCAGGGAGCTAAAGTGGGGTACAAACCTCCAGTAGTACCCCGCCATCCCAATGAAAGCCTGGACCTGCTTCTTAGTCTGGGGAGCGGCCAGTCCTGGATCGCCTCCACCTTGGCCAGCTCCGGCTTCAGGTGGCCGCCTCCCACCTTGTGGCCCAGGTATGAAACCTCCGCCATCCCCACCTTGCACTTTTCAGCTTTTATGCTCAATGCTGCATCCTGGAGGCAACCAGCACCCTCTTCACCTGGGACACATGTTCCTCCCAGGTCTGGCTAAAGACTCAGATATCGACAATATATGCCAGAGCAAAGGGGGATGGAGGACTTTGCTCTGGCATCACCGTGATGGTATTGAGCTTCCGATAGTCCACACAGAACTGGATCGACCCGTTCTTCTTGGGGACCAGCTCCACCAGTGAGGCCCAGGGGCTGGCGGACGGCTGGATCACCCCTGAAGCCAGCATATCCCCAACCTCTCTCTCCAGGTCCTGGGCTGTTTTCCCAGTGACCCTGAATGGGGAACACCTGATGGGAGGGTTGGTTCCTGTCTCCACCCAGTGGACAGCCAGGTTCGTGAGCCCAGGCCGGTTGGAGAACAGCTGCTGGTGTGAATGCAGCACCTCTCTGGTCTCTGCCTGCTGGGCAGGGGTTAGCTGGGCTGAGAGTGGGATTGATTTCAGCGGGGGGTTAGCCCCAGCCTCAGGGAGGAGTCCCACCAGGGGATCCTCTCCCTTCTCCTCCCACTGCCCACACACAGCCAGCACCAACTTCTCCCTGTCCCAGTACGGTTTCATCATGTTGTCATGATACACCCGGTGGCTGTGTGCCCGGCTGGACAGTTCCACCACATAGTTCACCTCGTTTACCTGTCTGATGACCTTGAAGGGGCCGTCCCAGGCAGCTTGTTCTTCCTCACGGGGATGAGGAGCATCATCTGGTCTCCGGTAGCATAGGAGCGGGCACGTACTGAGTGGTCGTACCAGACCTTCTGCTTCCTCTGGGCCCTGGCTAGGTTTCCCCTGGCCAAGCCCATGAACTCCACGAGCCTTTCCCAGAAAGCCAGTACATACTCCACCACTGATTCCCCATTGTGAGAGGCCTTTCCCTCCCACTTGGCCCTCATCAAGTCCAGGGGTCCCCTCACCTTCCTCCCATACAGCAACTCGAATGGGGAGAACCCTGTGGATTCCTGGGGCACTTCCCTATATGCGAACAGCAGGTGGGGTAAATACTTGTCCCAGTCCTGCGGATGCTGGACCATAAAGATTTCCAGCATCCTCTTAGGGTCCCACTGAATCTCTCCACCAGCCCATTGGACTGAGGGTGGTAGGCTGAGGCCCAGGTGTGTCGGACCCCACACTTCTCCCACAAGCACTGGAGCAGGGTTCACATGAAGTTAGACCCCTGGTATGTAAGGACCTCCTTGGGGAACCCCACTCTGCTGAAGATGGTCAGCAGCGCGTCTGCCACGGTGTCTGCCTCGATAGACAACAAGGCCACCGCCTCGGGGCAGCGTGTAGCGAAATCCACTACCACCAGGATGTATTTCTTCCCTGCCCAGGTCACCCTGCTGAGGGGCCCCACTATGTCCACGGCCACCTTCGGGGAAGGCTCCTCTATGATGGGCAAAGGCCTCTAAGCTGCTTTCCCCTTGTCCCGGGCCTTCCCCACCCTCTGGCAGGAGGCACAGGATTGGCAGTACTTTCGGACAGCGTCACAGACCCCAGGCCAGTAAAAGTGCTGCTGCAGCAGCCATTGCCTGGTGCGCCGGATGCCCTGATGCCCTGACAGGGGAAGATCGTGGGCCAAGTACAACAGTCTGCGGCGGCACCTCCGGGGAACCACCAAATGCCTCCCACCTGTCCAAGGTTCAGTTTGCCCTGAACCAGCCCATTCCCGGTACAGGAATCCCTTCTCCCAGAGGAATCGCTCCCGGCGGTCCTCCCCCTGGGACCCTGCCCTGCCGTGGCCCGCCAGGGCCCTCAGTTTCTCCAAGGAGGGATCCACCTGCAGCTCTGTTTGGAATTCAGCGGTTGGGTTTGAGGATACAGCCCTGGCTGGTGGTGCCTCAGTTTCCCCACCCTGAGACGGAGGTGCCAGCCCAGCTCTGTCGAGCTCTACCCTCGGTGCTTCGGGCCTCTCCCTCGGGAGGTCCCACGACCCTCACTGGCTCAGCCTCCGGGTAAGGACCAGGGTGCTCTGAGTGCCATCTGGCCAGTTCTCCAAGTCATTACCCATTAGCACCGCGGTAGGCAGGTGATTGTGCACCCCGACCTCTTTGGGTCCCTGCTTAGCCCCCCATTTCAGGTGTATCCTCACCACTGGCACCTTGGCGGGGGCCTGAACACTCCCCTCAGGGTCATGTCGGCATCGGGCACTAGCTGGTCTGGGTCCACCACCTTGGACCGCGCCAGCGTCACCTCCGCGCCCGTGTCCCAGAACCCCTGGACGCTCCTTCCCCCAACCTCAATGGGGATGATGTGGCGATTGTCCCGGGGACCTGTCCCACGCTCACCCGGCGGATGGAGAACGGCCACTCTGGACCTGGGGCCCTGCCTTCCCCTGCTGGCCTGGCCTGGTGGTCCCCTCCCCCTGGCACAGCCCTCTCGACTGCGGCCCCCTGGCCCGGCAGTGCCCCCTCTCAGGGGGCTTCCACCCAGTTAACACCCCTCGGGTTCTGCTTGGCCGCCATTTCCTTCATCTTCAGGCACTGGGCCACCTTGTGCCCCTTTTGGCCACAGCAATTACATTTCAGGTCCCTCAAGTCCCATGTGGGGGGTCGGCCCACCCTGGTGTTCCTGGCAACCCCTGAGCTGGGCTTCCTGGAGTCCCACCTTTGAGAGGTCTCTGGGTGACTCCCCTTCTGAGCCCCCGATGTGGGTCTCCCTCCTGCCCCTGATCTGCTGTCCACAAGCTCATCTGCCAGTGACCCCACCTCCTGGAGCCGCACCTCTCTGAGCCTTAGCACGTCTGTCTCTTGCCGTGCGCCCCCTCAGGGAGTCCCCTCTCTCTGGACCCCCTGGGCCTCCTCACCCCCGAAGGGGTTGATGCCCCCCCGGCCCTGTACTCTAGCCCGGAGTGACTCTCAGCCAGTGTAACACAGGAGGGTTTATTGAGAGTTGAACACAGCCAGGGCCGGCTCTAGACCCCAGCGCACCAAGCGCGCGCGTGGGGCGGCATTTTCCCGGGAGGGCGGCAGGTGGGTCCGGTGGAGCTTCCGCAGTCATGCCTGCAGAAGGTCCACCGGAGCCGCGGACCAGCTGCAAGAGGTCCCGTGGAGGCGCGGGACCAGCGCCCGGCAGTGTGCCCCCTGCGGCGTGCTGCCCTGCTTGGGGCGGCCGAATTCGTAGAGCCGCCCCTGAACACAGCACAGGAAACTATCAGGGCCTCAGGCCTGGCCTCACAATAACAGCACATCCCAGTCCCCCTGCAGCCAGGTGGGCTCTGCCTGCTTCCCCTCGCCAGCCCCAAGCCCCCCTGCTTCCCAGCTAGGCCTCCGATATCCCCGGTCCCAAGCCCCACCTCTGTCCATTGTCTTTTCTCCAGGTAAAAAGGGTTGCCTGGGCCTCCTCCCCTCTCCGCCCTCCTCTGCCTGGAACAGGTTGGTCAGGGGGTCCTCTCTCTGCAGCCCATTGTCCTCTCACTGGCCAGAACTGGCTGTGACTCCTGAGCTGGGTCTCCGGGTCACCAGTCGCTGTGGTCTCCATCAGCCGGGGTCCCGAGTCCCTCTACGGTCCTCTGTACCAACAAACTCCCTCTCCCCTCACCTCGTTAAACCAGTAACACCCGGTGACATTGAGTTCCACCCTCTGTGCATGCAAAGGACTGGAAAACACAGAAAACGCAAGGATCCCTGACACTTCATCACAAGGGGCACCGTTAGAGCTGAAAGAGAGCCCAGGGGGCTGTAGGTCGGGAGTTAGGGGCACCAGAAGAGCTGTGAGGCTGGAGGTCAGGACTGGGATAGCTGGGGCTGCGGGTCGGGAGTGAGGGGCACCAGCAGAGCTGTGAGGCTGGAGATCAGGACTGGGATAGAAGGGACTGCGGGTCGGGACTGAGGGGCACTGTCACAGCTCAAGGGAGCCCAGGAGGCTGCGGGTCGGGAGTGAGGGGCACCAGCAGAGCTGTGGGGCTGGAGGGAAGCACTGGGATAGCAGGGGCTGCGAGTCGGGAGTGCGGGACACCGTCAGAGCTGGAGGGAGCCAAGGGGGCTGGGGATCACAGTGAGGGGCACCACTAAAGCTGGAGGAATCCAGGGGGCTGCAGTCGGGAGTGAGGGGCACCAGCAGAGCTGTGAGGCTGGAGGTCAGGACTGGGATAGCAAGAGCTGCAGGTCGGGAGTGAGGGGCACCTGCAGAGCTGTGAGGCTGGAGATCAGGACTGGGATAGCAGGGGCTGCGGGTCGGGAGTGAGGGGCACCAGCAGAGCTGTGGGTCTGGAGGGCAGGACTGGGATAGCAGGGGCTGCGGGTCGGGAGTGAGGGGCACCGTCAGAGCTGTGAGGCTGGAGGGGGCACAGGGATAGCAGGGACTGCAAGTCAGGAGTGAGGGGCACCAGCAGAGCTGTGAGTCTGGAGGGGAGGACTGGGATAGCAGGGGCTGCGAGTCCGGAGTGAGGGGCACCAGCAGAGGTATGGGTCTGGAGATCAGGACTGGGATAGTAGGGGCTGCGGGTTGAGAGTGAGGGGCACCAGCAGAGTTGTAAGGCTGGAGATCAGGACTGGGAAAGTAGGGGCTGCGCGTCGGGAGTGAGGGGCACCAGCAAAACTGTGAGGGTGGTGGTCAAAACTGGGATAGCAGGGGTTGCGGGTCAGGAGTGAGGGGCACCAGCAGAGTTTTGAGTCTAGAGGTCAGTACTTGGATAGCAGGGGCTGCGGGTATGGAGTGAGGGGCACCGGTAGAGTGGCGGAAAACACAGGGGGCTGCGGATCGGGAGTGAGGGGCACCAGCAGAGCTGGGAGTCTGGAGGTCATGATTGGGATAGCAGGGGCTGCGGATCGGGAGTCAGGGGCACCAGCAGAGCTGTGAGTCTGGAGGTCAGGACTGGGATAGCTGGGGCTGCGGGTCGGGAGTGAGGTGCACCGTCAAAGCTGTGAGTCTGCTGGTCAGAACTTGGATATCAGGGGCTGTGGGTCAGGAGTGAGGGGCACCGCTGCAGCTGGGGGGCAGGCAGGGGGCTGCAGTTTGGTTTTTATAACCCTTTATCACCAGGACGAGTGGGGCTGGTGGTGATGCTGGGAAGCGGGAGTGTTTAAGGAAATTCTCGAGGTTCAGATGCATAGCAGAGGTGAGCTTGTAGTTGCCAAAATTCTTTTTAGAAATGGTCGAGAGGTTACAGTCCAATGTCCATATTCAGGGTGGCTCCAGTCAGTGACTGGGGATCTCAATCCTTGTGGCTTAAGGTTTCCTCCTCTTGAAACCCAAAGCAGATCTGAGATGAAGCAGGATCATGTCCCAGGCTTCTTATACATTTCCAGCAGCCTTTCGGCCTGAGAAAACAATCATCTTAACTCCTTCCCCCAGACATCCTGGCAATTAGCACAGGGCAATTTACCCATTAAACAGTTCAGATACATGTTACCACAACCTTCAAAGAGACACAGAGACAATAATAGTATTTCACTCAAGTATCATCATAAATGTTAATATTCCATTTTTGATCTTTGAATTAAAACTATTATCACGGAGTGTGGGGGAGTCCGGCTCTGCACCCCTCTTCGTTGGACCCACAGTGACTCTCAGCCAGCCAGTAAAACAGAAGGTTTATTGGACAACAGGAACGAAGGCTACAGCAGAGCTTGTGGGCACAGCCAGGACCTCAATCAAGTCCTTCTGGGGTTCAGGAAGTTTAGTTCCCAGCTTGGGATTCCCTGTATTCCAACCACCCAGCCCCAAACCAAACCTGAACTAACTGAACTCCCTCCAGCCGGCCCCTTCCCTTGTCCAGCTTCCCGGGCAAAGGTGCTGACCCCGTCCCCCTCCCTGGCTCAGGTTAGAGGCTGAGCACCTGTCCCTCACCTAAAGTCCTCCCCGGCTCTCCCATCCCCCACACAGACAGTCCCTGCTCCATCACAACTATAGCAATAGACAAGACTTGTTTGCTTACATCACAAGACCAAACATCTCCCCTTCTACCTCTAACAATGCCGACTTGCATTTCAAAGCTCTGTTCATTTACAGATCTTCCTAACCAGCCCTTAAGGTTCACCCATGGGTCAGGTCAGTCGGTGAGGTGAGTTAATTAACTCTTTCTGGCCCTGTCACCTTTCAATGAGATATTATATTACACTCATAACGTCACACCCCCAACGCAAAATTGATGCAGGAAGGGATGACACAAACGTCACTGACTGCATCCCGAAAGCTCCCCATCCTGAGTTCTGTCTCATTACAGCTTGTACTGGGTTAGAAGCCATGTCACTGTGTAACAGAAATGGTTTACCCAACTTATGTTTAATACCATGATTGAATTTCTTTACAAACTTAAGCTGTATCTTGGTTAGCTTTTGCAGCAGGGTTCCTGTATGTTTCATGTGATCTTGCCAAGAGCTAAAGAAAACAGCTACTTTATCCATACAAGCTCTTGCCAATGTTTGAAACCCAACTAATATCAACCCAATGTAGATATTAATGTTGTTTATAGTATAGGAATCTTGGCATTTAGCCTTGAAAGCAATATGGTAGTGTGCCTCCGTTTCCCGTTTCATACAGCACATCAGGTCTGGAATGTCTTTTCCCCTGTGAAAAGTTCCAATACTCTTTATAGGCATCAACTGTGAAACGTCAGTATAACAAGGCCTTTTAACAGAAAGTGTATTTTCATGCATTACTCTCAACATGTTCAAAGGATTTTCCAAAAGATTGGGCACATTGTACATTCTTACAGTTCTTGGTAATAGCAACACATTAGTTACAAAAACCATCATTAGCAATAACAACAAATTCATTGCAAGTGTCCATCTACCATCATGTTTGTCACACCACACTTTTGGCTCAATACCATTGGGGTTTGGGCATTTTAGGGTTAACCTGCGGCTTCCCTTTGCAAAACTCAGTTTCCTCTTTCCTCCTTGTCCTGCAGGATCAACCCCGGATTTCTCTTGCTTAACAGACTTCACTGGCTGATGGGGTGGGCTCTATGTGCTAACAGCTCTTAGCAAGTCTTTCTTCTCCCTGCCAGCCAGGTAATTTGCATCAACACAGACATTGGCTTTTAGATTTTCAGCTGCTACCCATTTCAAGGCTGGACTCTGTTTTACAGAGATACCCTCAGACTCTTTGGATTTGTGAGGTGAGTCTGAGGGTGAGAGTCTGCTTGCTCTCCCCTGCACCCTACAGCGTTCGGCCATAAAACTGTTCTGCTTTGAAACACCAGTAACCAAATCTCTCCTCAGACCCTGAAGCACAGACTGCTCACTCCCAGAACTAGCATGGAGACAGTCCTGTCACACCATTGTCTTCCCAACCAACTGGCCTCACCCAGCCACTTGGTTATGGGGCTGCTCAACTTTCTTAGCAGCTCTTACTCCATCTGAGACCTTTTCAAAGCTCCCCACACTGGATCTCTCAAAAGGAAAGTCAGTGGATCCATTCACAACAGAAAATTTCTGCCTGTTAGGAACTGAAACTTCCTTGATTAAATCACTTTCACATCCTTCAGTTGTACCAAACTGCTTGTAGAGATTACCATGAGGATTTCTTTTCTTAGCAGCTTCTTTAAGCAACAATTCACCCCTCACAGAAATTCTGCCCGTACCCTCTTCACCCAGGGCTTGCTCTAAAGGAACACGTCCCTGAGCCACAACAGACTCTTGCTGGGTTTTACTCACATCCATGATCACCTTTGGCCCACCAGGCGTATTTCCACACAGTTCCCTTTCAGGCAAACTCATAGATTCACTAGATAACAGGTTAGGAGCATTCTCCTTCCCTTTGCCACACACAAGTTCAGGAATCTTTTCCTTCTTGCTACAAGTTGTCAAATTGTCAGTAGTCAACACAATTAAATTACCTTCATGCTCTCCTTGTGCCCTGGCTAGGGTATCACCTTGATCAGACAGAGTTACTACACCCTTTTCCAACTACACATTAGCAACTGGCAAACTACAAGCACCAGAATTCTCTAGTCTCTGGGATTATGCTACGACACTAACTGGATGCAACCTAGTCACAGGGCCATTCTCCCCAGCAGACACAAACTTAGGACCATTCCGTTCCTGGGCTTTAGCTGTAACCACAACCAACTCTGAGACAACTGCGCTATTCTCAGCAAAGAGTCTTGTGGCACCTTATAGACCAACAGACATTTATAAGATGCCACAAGACGCTTTGCTGCTTTTACAGATCCAGACTAACACTGCTCCTCCTCTGATACTTGCGCTATTCTCAACCATCACAGGCTGAAAGGCACCTTCTGTCTGCTCCACAGACAAAGAAAAGCTGGAGACACCTTCTTCTTCCCCAGACACACAGCTTGGGATCTCATTTCCCTTGTCCCAGCACATGGGGCAGTTTACAGACAACTGCTTGGAGACCGAGGTAGCGCCCTCCATAGGCAAGTCAATACCCCTGACAGACACAGGCACATTCCTGTCACTGTCACATTTCTCCACACAGGACACAGGTAAGGGACAGGGACACTCATCTTCCACTATCCCTGTCTGCCCACACTGCTGACTAGACAAAGCCATCAGCTCACAAGGCTGCCTAGGCAGCTCCAAAATCTCCTTGTTCTCCTCTCCCTTTGCTTGATCTAAATCCAAATTCACTTCTGAGACATTAGATAGACATTCAGCAACTTCATTCACAGCCAAACAGCTACTTTCCAACGACAAACTTTTGGAAACACCCTCCATAGACACAACCTTAGGATTAATCCTCTCCTATGCCTGGTTTGTGTTAACTTGACTGAACATACTGTGATAGACCCAGGCCAGTTGGGTATAGCAGAAGGCAGATATACTGCCCATTGGATTAACAGTTTTCTGTTCCCTGAATGACCAGAGCAGGGGCTGCTCCAGGCTAATGAGAACACCTGACTCTAATTAAGCAGTAAAGAGTCAGGTGAGGCCATTCAGTTAATGTGACCACCTGACTCTAATTAAGGCCCTGCTGATACTATAAAAAGGGCTCACTCCAGTCTGGCAGGGGAGCCAGAGGACTGGAAGTGTGGCTGAAGGGCTGGTTACTGAAGACACCCTCAAACCCATTGTTAAAGGAGCCCTAAGGTAAGAAGGGAGAAGCAGGAGAG
Organism: Mauremys mutica; assembly: GCF_020497125.1. NCBI lineage: Eukaryota > Metazoa > Chordata > Testudines > Geoemydidae > Mauremys > Mauremys mutica. The sequence goes on from NW_025423278.1 coordinate 188,095, forward strand.
CTGTGGGGAAGTGGCCCAGGGAAACGTAGCAACTCTGGCAGTGAAAGGTTGGCTGCCAACAGCTTCTCCCATTAGGGTCCCTGGGCTGGAACCCGGAGTAGAGGGTGGGCCCGGGTTCCCCCCGACCTGCCACTACAGGAACATCTCCTGGAAGGGGAAGTCAGGTCCCTGTCAGGACAGGAGGCTGAACAGAGTTTGTGGGAGTTCTCTCCCCAACCTCCTTGCAGCCTATGATGAAAAGGGCTCAGTAGACTGTAACCCTGGCCCTAGAGACAGAAGAGCTATGTGGAGGGTCACAGTGAGCCACTGAGGCTAGTGAAACCACCTGGAAGCGCAGGACCCACTGTCACGGACTCGCAGATTGTGGCCCCGTGTGGTCTGTGGGGGGTGCCCCTTTCAGTGCAAAAGCCCTTCTCGGGGGGTCCTCTCTCTCGGGGTCAGGCCCCTCTACCTCCTGGAGCCGCACCTCTATGAGCCTCAGCACATCTGTCTCTTGCTGTGGACCCCCCAGGGAGTCCACGTGCTCTGGGCCTCCTCACCCCCGAAGGGGTTGATGCCCCCTGTTCTCTAGCCTGGAGCGACTCTAAGCCAGCATAAAACAGGAGGGTTTATTGAGAGCTGAACCCAGCACAGGAAACTCTCAGGGCCTCAGGCCTGGCCCACCTCAGCCCAGCACATCCCAGTCCCCCTGCAGCCAGGTGGGCTCTGCCTGCTTCCCCTCTCCAGCCCTGAGCCCCCCTGCTTCCCAGCTGGGCCACCCATATCCCCGGCCCCAAGCCCTCTCTGTCCACTGGCTTCTCTTCAGGTAAACAGGGTCGTACACAGGAAGGCCTGGGTCTCCTCTCCTCCCAGCCCCTCTCTGGCTGGAACCGGCTGGTCAGGGCACCGGGGTCCTCTCCCCGCAGCCCATTGTCCCCCACTGGCCAGAACCGGCTGTGACTCCAGAGCTGGGTCTCCAGGTCACCAGTCGCTGTGGTCTCCATCGGCCGGGGTCCCGAGTCCCTCTACGGTCCTCTGTAACAACAAACTCCCTCTCCCCAAACCTTGTTAAACAAGTAACACCCAGGGACATTGAGTCCTACCCCCTGTGCATGCAAAACACAGAAAACACCAAAAAAACCCCACTTTGTCACAAGGGGCACCATCAGAGCTGGGGAAAGCCTAGGGGGCTGCGGGTCGGGAGTGAGGAACACCACCATAGCTGGAGGGAGCCCAGAGGGCTGCGGGTTGGTAGTGCGGGTCACTGTCAGAACTGGAGGGAGCGCAGGGGGCTGCAGGTCAGGAGTGAGGGGCACCGGCGTTGCAGTGACTGGGGAGCTCAGCGGGGAGCCTAGGGGGCTGCGGTTTGGGAGTGAGGGCCACCAGCAGAGCTGTGAATCTGGAGGTCAGGGCTGGGATAGCAGGGGCTGTGGGTCGGGAGTGAGGGGTGTCACGGAATCCCCGGGCGATGCTCTGGAACTGCTCCCCACAAAGCCAGGGACTTTGGGGAGCCTCCTCTCCCTTGGAGCAGACTGTCTCCAGGCCAAGAAGCTCCCACGGCTTCACCTCCTGGGTCTCTCCTTGGAGCATTCAGCATCCTCTGCCCCTCTGTGCACTTCCCACAGCGAGTCCGCCCAGGCGGGGTCCTGGGGAAGCCAGAGGTTCCTGCACCCCCACTTCGCAGTCAGACGTGACTCTCAGCCAGCCAGTAACACAGAGGTTTATTCGATGACAGGAACAGGGTGTAAAACAGAGTTTGTAGGTACAGCGAACCGGACCCCTCGGCCAGGTCCATTCTGGGGGGCAGTGAGCTAGACCCCCATGTCTGCACTTCACTCCTCATCCCCAGCCAGCTCCAGACTGAAACCCGCTCTAGCCCCTCCTCTCTGCTCAGCCCCTTTCCCGGCCAGGAGGTCACCTGACCTCTGTGTCTCCAACACCTTCAGCCGGCACCTTTGCAGGGGAGGGGTCCAGACCATCAGTTGCTGGGAGACAAAGTGCCAGGCATTTAGGTGCACTGACCCTTTGCAGCAATCACACACCCTAATTCCAACTCCTAGATACTTAAGAACTGCATAGGGGACACTGAGGCACCAACACAGTATTCAGAGCAAACATTAAGAGCATTCCCAGTTCTCCGCACCTGCCAAAAACGTTTGAAGTGGGCTCTGCACTTCCTAAAGCCGGCTCTGGAGGTTGGGGAAGCCGAGGGGGCTGCGGGTCGGGAGTGAGGGGCACCAGCAGAGCTGGGGGGAGCCCAGAGGGCTGAGGGAGTGAGGGGCACTGTCAGAGCTGGGGGAAGCCCGGGGGCTGCAGGTTGGGAGTGAGGGGCACCAGCAGAGCTGTGGGGCTGGAGGGCAGGACTGGGATAGCAGGGGCTGCAGGTCGGCAGTGAGGGGCACCAGCAGAGCTGTGGGGCTGGAGGTCAGCACTGGGATAGCAGGGGCCGCGGGTCGGGAGTGAGGGGCACAGGCAGAGCTGTGGGGCTGGAGGTCAGCACTGGGATAACATCCAGCCTGATGGTAAGCGATGCCCAGCTGAGCCCATGGCCAGTAGGTCTCCTGCTCCACCCACAGCCGGGCTGGGAGCCAGGACTCCTGGTTCTTCTCCCCAGCTCTGGCAGGGCAGTGCTGACTAGTGGTTAGAGTGGGGGTTGGGAACCAGGGTATTCGGGTCCCACTGCTAACTCTGGGAATGGAGTGAGGGCCAGTCGTGGTGTCCCCCATGGCTTGAAGTGGTTTCCATCCTGTGCAGGGTTTACAGGTTTGTTCACTGGCTCTCAGCACCTCCCACTATACAAATTGTCCCAGTGCCATGGGGTCTAGTGGTTAGAGCAGGGGAGGCTGGGAGCCAGGCAGGGGTGGTGGGTATAAGGGCCCAGGGGAGGCACCTGGCCCATGCTCCACCCAGAGGCCCTGCTCCCATGAGTCCTCTCCCCGCAAGGCCCCATCCTCACTCCGCCCTTTCCCAAGTTCCCATGGGGCCGTGGGGGGAGGGGCCGGGGTGCAAACGGGGGTCAGGGGAGTGGAACAAAAGGGTCCTGAGGGTGGAGTGTGGGCGGGGCTGAATGGGGCGTGTGGGCGGGGCTTCGGCAGGAGGAGGCGGGACGCAAGCAGGCCTTGGGGCAGGGCTGCAGGCCGGGCCCGCCCACCCTCCCTCCCTCCCCAAATGCAGGAGTCCCAAGCTGCCCATGGAGCCAGGACTCCTGGGTTCTGTTCCTGGCTCTCCCACAGACTCCCAATCTGAGCTGGTGCAGGCCATAGCGCCCTCCCTGGTGCCTCAGTTTCCCCCGTGTGAGACGGGTACCAGTGTGAATGGCTGCAGAGCTGTGGAGAATCTCGTCCCTTCTCCTGGCGGCTCCTTGGTAGCCCTGGGGAAGCAGCCAACTGCTGCAGCCCCTGGATCCCATCTGGGCAGCCCGGGGCTGGGGGCGGGATCTGGGCCATGGAGAGAAGAAATCCCCCCTTCCCACACCCCACCCCGGGGTGCATGGGGGGAGGCAGGGGAGGGAGTCCTGCAGCCCTCGCAGGGGAGAAGGGGCTGGTTCCCCAGCTTGGCTGCTGGTGGTGGGGTGGAGGGCACTGGTGGATTGGGGGCTCCCCCCAGCGAGGCTGGAGATGGAGCACGGCCTCCTGGGAGCTGACGTCTCCTCTGTATGTGGGAGGGTGACACTGGCCAAATTGTGGGACCCCCTGTCCTCCCCCCGGGACAAGGGAGGGGCCTCTTAGCCTTGCCCCCTCCTCTCTCTTTCCCCAGCACCTGCCCAGCCCAGCCTGGCCCAGCCCCACCGTCCTCAGTGCCAGCAGCTTCCCATTGTGGGGAGTGGAGCGGCTGGGGGGTGGGGGCCTCTCAAGCCCCCCGCGGGAAGCAGGGCCGGGCACTGGGGGGGCAGGGGCTGCGATGGGGGGAGGTGGGTTGGAGAGATGTCGGGGGGTGAAGCTGGGACTTGGGGGGAGGGGGGAGAATGGGGCAGGCTGCAGGGAGGAAGTGGGGGAGTGCCACGGGGGGGAGCTGGGGGGCTAGGAAGCTGCGGGGGGGGGGACACAGATGGGGGGGCTGGGGATACCTCGGGGGGGGCTGCTCAAGAGGCAGTGGGCTGGGGGGGGCAGGGCGGGAGCTCACACAGGGGTTGGGAGGGGGGGTCAGGCCATCGCGGGTGTCCTTGTGAACCCCCCGGCCGGCAGCGCCCCCTGCTGGGGGGGTCTGGTCACTGCAGCCCCCAACCTCGCACTCAAACCCGGGGGGGGGGTCAGGTTTCTTCTTGCGCTCCCATTGGTCAGGGCTCTGTCTCCTCTTCCTATTGGCTGTCTCGGGAGAGGCGGAGCTTCCCAGGGGCCGTCACGTGGCCCTGAGGCGTTCGCGAGGCGGTTCCTGAGCAGCCCAAACAGCCCCCCGAGCTCCCCCTCCCCCAATGCCGCCCATCCCCCTCTCTGCCCCCGCCCCCAACCCCCCTGAGCTCCCCCTCCCCAATGCCGCCCATCCCCCTCTCCGCCCCCAACCCCCCCGAGCTCCCACTCCCCCAATGCCGCCCATCCCCCTCTCTGCTCCGCCCCCAACCACCCCCTGAGCTCCCCCTCCCCAATGCCGCCCATCCCCCTCTTCTGCTTCCTCCCCCAATTCCCCCCCGAGCTCCCCCTCCGCGAATGCCTTCAACCCCCTTCTACTCCTGCCCCCAAATATCACCCACCCCCAAATACCTTCCCCTCTACACATTGCCCCCAAATAGCCCCTGCCCCCTCCCCAAATGCCTCCCACCCCCCTTTTCTACACCCCACCCCCTTCTACCCCCTCTCAAAATACCTCCCACTCCCTTCTACCCCCCGCACCTCCAAATGCCCCCCTACCCCCTTCCCAAATATCCCCCACCCCTCGTCTAGCCCCCACCCCCCCAATTACCTCCCAACCTCCCTCCTCTTGTACCCCTGACCCCAATACCGCCCCCTTTTGAACCCCACCACCAAATACCTCCCACCCCTCTTCTACCCCTGCCCCCAAATACCTCCCATGCCCCCTCTTCTACCCCTGCCCCCAAATACCTCCCACCCCTCCTCTTCTACCCCCTGCCCCAATACTTTGCACTCCCTTCCTCTTCTAGCCTCCCAGCCCCAAATACCTCCCACCCTTCCAGCCCCTCCCCGCAAATACCTCCCATCCTCCCTCCTTCTTTCCCCTTGCCCCCAATAGCTCCCACCCCTCGTCTAGACCCCCTCTTCACAAATACCTCCCATCCTCCTTTTCTTCAGGCTCCTCTCCCCACAATTTCTCCCCATCTTCTAGCTCCTGCCTCCAAATACCTCCCACCCCCTCCTTTTTAGGCCCTGCCCCCCAAATACCCCCTTCTAGCTCCACCCCCCAAATACCCTCCACCCCTTCCTCTTCTAGCTCCCCTCCCCCAAATCCCTCCCACTTGCTCCCTCTTCTAGCCCCCTGCCCCAGATACCTCCCACTCCTCGTCCTCTGGCACCCGTGCGTTGAGTGGAGCTTTTCATTGCTCTGGCTGCAGCCCCCTGCAGATCCCTTTGGTGAGTTGTGTAGCCGCTAATCAGTTCTGCTGCCGTCGCTGGGTGTAATGCATGTTCAGTAGGGGTTTCTCCCCGCTGCCCTGTTTGTATTTCCTCTCCCTACTAGTGTTGGGGTGTCCTTCTCCTGTCGGTCAGTGTATTGGTGATCTCATCTTGGGGGCATGTGTGTCAGGTCGGTGCCAGGGCACCCCTGTGGTCAGACATCTGAGGATGTTCTCTCCGAAGGCCGGTGTCGGCTCTTGTTCCCCTGGTCAGCTGGTGTCTTTACGGACGAAATTCCCCCTTAGACACTCGATTTCCAGTTCCCCAAACCTCAGGGGTGACCCTTAGGCTAGTGATCTGTGCCACAGTTCATAGACCTCAAGCCTTCTGCTAACTGCCGCTGCCAGTGTCCTACAGGAGACAGGCCCGTGGGTTCCTTGCATTACTGCCGCATAAAAGAAATGCACAAGCTACCTACACACTCAAGCTAGCTACATGGGCTTCAGGTGGTGGTTAATTTACCCCCCAGGGGAGTTTGTGAGTAGCCCTAGTTTTTCTCTCCAATGTGCCTTGCTTTGCATTTAGAAAGATGAGGTGGGTGAGGTAATATCTTTTTTATTGGACCCACTTCAGGTGGTGAGAGAGACATTTCTGAGCTACACACAGATCTCTTCTTCAGGAGACTATCCTAAAAATGTGCCCTCCTTTCTCTCTGGTTGCCTATTTCTAATTTCATATTCCCTGAGATTTTTTTCCAGGGTTCACTAATAATAAAATATTCACATAAAATATCCTCAGATTTTGACCTTTTCTCAAATTTTTGAATATATTTAGAAAAGTTTTGCTGATGTTTCCCATTTTCTGTCAATTTGTCAAATAACGCTATGAAATTCACTCTCATATTACCTCTTTACCTACTATTGATGATCAATACAAAATTCTTCACATTTTTTCACTGTCTGCGCTACTTTGTGAAAATTGATCCAAAATTCTCCAGATTTCCACCCTTTTCTCTTTAAGGACTTAAAATAGACATCATCTGTCAGATTTTTCTTTTTCCATGTAATTATTAAATGTCTGTTAAAAAGCATCTCATGTTTGGAGACATTCTCATGTTTAGTTGCAGCAAGTTCTCCTCTTTTGGAAGGAATTTGTTGCCTTAGTCATTCTCCATCCTGGCGGTTGCAGGGAGTTAAATGGGGAACTTTCTCCTCTCATCTGAGACTCGTTTCTTTCCCCCTTTATCTTCATTAAGGGGTTTGCTGATGAAAGTGACTTCCCCCATGTAGTGAGGCGGCCTGGTTCCCAGGCGCCCCAGAGGACGAAGAGCCCAGCAGAAGGCCGGACTGGGTGGAGCTATGGAGCTCTGAGCCCGACCCGCAAAGGGTCAAGCGCCGACCCGGAAGTATAAAGGCAGGTCCTCCGAGCTCAGTAAGGCACCAGCCGTCAGAGGGACCGGACGTCTGCGACTGAGCTCCCGCTGGGGAGGCAGCAGAAGGCAGCGGCCGGCCTAGCCTTCCCCTCACTCACTATCCCAGGGGAGGCCTGGCTGAGCCTGCCCCGCTCCAGCTACCCGGAGGAGGCCTGGCCAAGCCTGCCCCGCGCTCACTACCCCGAGGAGGACTGGCCGGGACCGCCCCGCTCCAGCTACCCTGACGAGAAGCCGAACCTACCTTTCGCCACCTACCAGAACCAATGTCAGTGTGTTGCGGCCAGGATCCCCACTGACACAGCAGCAGGCGGCCTGCTACTGTTGGGCCCCGGGCTGGGACGCAGAGGAGTGGGTGGGCCTGCGTCCCCTCTGCCACCCCACTCAAGGGTGGCAGTCTCCCCCTCGCCCTGATGCTCAGGCCCAGGAGCCTGGGCTTAATGTACTGAACTATTGTTTGCTGCCCCGCCCTGCCCCAGGCCCTGGGCTTTAGGGACTGAACTGCTCGCTCGGCGTAGTGAGGCAGCCTGGTTCCCAGGCGCCCCGGAGGACGAAGAGCCCCCTCTCCCGACAGCAGATCCCCTACACCCCATATTTAATATACACCAAAGCCAGAAGCCTCCCCCCATTTGGGGGAACGGTGTCTCCCGGCTGCCCACAGGACAGTTGGCTGGACCCTTTTCTGTTCCTCAGGGGGCACAGGACGAGGGCTCAGTCTGTGCCTGGCTCCTTGCTGCCCAGGCGGTCCCCAGAGTGGTTGAGAATCTCCACGCTGCTGTGTTAGCCCCTCACCATGTTCCCCAGCAGCATCCCAAACCCCCATGAGGAATGGTCTCCATGAGGGGTTGTTTTGCCCAGGGCTGAGATGGAGTTGTCTGTGGGGTGGGTCCCTATTGGCCATTATCTGCCAGTCACCGGGCATGGACATTTCTTACAAAATTTGACTCCTCCATGCCATCCATTGTACTGTTAAAGAAGCATCGCCCAGGGCTCCCCCCACCCTGTGAGAATGGCTGGCAGGGGCTGCTGAGAACTTTCTCTCCATTCATCAGTTACTGATAGGAAATCACCACAGACTTTGCTTCTCTCCCCATTTTCAAAACTGGAGGAACCTCAGGTTTCGGAGGGAAAACTGTTGCTGAGAATCGCTCTCAGAAGAAGTGGGGGGAGGGGGAATGAAGGAGGCGGAAGGGACTCTGGCCTCATCCCTCCTGAGCCATGTTTCTGGTCTCACTGAGACCAGGGTTAATCAAGAGACACTTCAAGGAAGAACATGGAGCGATGCCAGATTAACATGGGGGCAAATCAAATCAGGCCATGTCCCTGTGGGGAGGGGGTTCAGATGTTGCTAAAGGGTGGGGGGAGCCCTCAGTCTCTGTGACACTCTCTCTCTCTCTCTCCCTCCTCAGGATATTGGGGTTGAGCTTCCTGGGTCAGATGCTGTTGCCTGTGTTGTGATCTTGGAGCCAAGACTGAGCAGCTGCTGCTCCCCCGGTGGGGTCTGGGCTTGGGAGTAACTTGGAGCGAAGCTTCCCCTGTGCCCAAGCAAGGTGAGGACTTTCCCCAGCTGTAATTAGCTCCATGGGCCAGCCCTAGGCTCTGCCCACCCCAACATCTGAGCCAGAGACTCCAGGTGATCGACAGAGACCTCAGGGAACGTGCTGGGATGGGCATGAAAGTGACTCTGCACAAACAGCCCCTCCTCACCCCACAGCTCTCCTCCCCTCAGCAATTGGAGGGGCCGATCCAGCCGTAGGAGAGCGAACACCCAGGAATATGTCTGTCTGCCAGAGGGGGCGGGACAGGAGATGGAAAACACAAGGAGAAAAGGGAGAAAGAGATTGATAGGGGCAGTGGGAGAAATAACTGGGGGGAGAGATTCCCGGATCTCGAACCTGCCCCCACACACTTACTGCAGCAGCCCTGGGCAGATTCACTTTCCAGTGAAGAAGGTGACGTGCAGGGAGAGGAAAAGCCAGTTCCTGACTCTCCCTGTGCCCCCGGCTGTGGGAATGTGCTGCCCTGGGGACAATGGCAGGGGAATTTCCCCAGAGTCACTCCTTTTTCAGAGATTCTAGGACTGGAAGGGACCTCGAGTCCAGTCCCCTCCCTCATGGCAGGACCAAATACTGTCTAAATCATCCCTGGTAGACATTTCTCTAACCTACTCTTAAATATCTCCAGGGATGGAGATTCCACAACCTCCCTAGGCAATTTATTCCAGTCTTTAACAACCCTGACAGTTAGGAACTCTTTCCTAATGTCCAACCTAAACCTCCCTTGCTGCAGTTTAAGCCCATTGCTTCTTGTTCTATCCTTAGAGGCTAAGGTGAACAAGTTTTCTCCCTCTTCCTGATGACACCCTTTTAGATACCTGAAAACCGCTCTCATGTCCCCTCTCAGGCTTCTCTTTTCCAAACTAAACAAACCCAGTTCTTTCAGCCTTCCTTCGTAGGCCATGTTCTGAAGACCTTTAATCACTCTTGTTGCTCTTCTCTGGACCCTATCCAATTTCTCCACATCTTTCCTGAAATGCGGTGCCCAGAACTGGACGAAATACTCCAGCTGAGGCCTAACCAGCGCAGAGCAGAAGAATGACTTCTTGTGTCTTGCTCACTACACAGCTGTTAATGCTTCCCAGAATCACATTTGCTTTTTTTGCTCTGCTCTTGTCTTGTATTTGGTTCCCAGACTTTGTTACTGGGAGGATTTCAAAATGTCTTGGTTGTTTAGTGCTGGTGGGATGGGCCGGGTCAGTGATGTGATAAAATGACCAACTGTTTCCTCAGAATAGAATCAGAGAACTGTAGGGCTGGAATGAACCATGGGGGGGGTCATCTAGTCCAGCCCCCAATGCTGAGGTGTTTGTCCAACCTGTCCTTAAAAACCTCCAATGATGGCGATTCCACAACCTCCCTTGGTAACCTTTTCCAGTTCTGAACTAGCCTTCATCACAACTGAGTCACACGACTGGCTCAGATTCAATTTGTGATCCACTATAACCTCCAGATCCTTTTGAGCAGTACTGCCCCCAGCCAGTTAGCCCCCAGTTTGTAGTTGAACATGGTTTTTCCTTCCTTAGGTGTAGTACTTTGCACTTGTCTTTATTGAATTTCTTCTTGTTCATTCAGATCAATTTTCTAATTTATAAAGGTCATTTTGAATTCTAATCCTGTTCTCGAACATGTTTGCAATCTTCCCAGCTTAGTGTCATCTGCAAATTTTGTAAGCACACTCTCCACTCCATTCTGCAAGTCATTAATGCAAATATTGAGTAGTACCAGATCGAGGATTGGCTCCTGTGGGAGTGCATTAATTACATCCTCCCAGTTTGTCAGCGAGCCATTAATTACTCTTTGAGCACAGACTTTCAAGTACACCACATTTCCCTAGTTTGCTGATGAGAATGTCATTGGGTTTTATGTCAAAAGCCTTACTAAAATCAAGATATGTCCTGTCTACAGTGTCCCCTGGGTCCATAAGGCCAGTACCTCCGTTAAAACAGGAAATTGGATTGGTTTGGCATGATTTGTATTCAATAATCTATGCTGGCTGTAATTTATCACTTTACTATCCTCTAGGTCAGAGGTTGGCAACCCTTTAGAAGTAGTGTGCCAAGGCTTCATTTATTCACTCTCATTTAAGGTTTCGCATGTGAGTAATACGTTTTAATGTTTTTAGAAGATCTCTTTCTATAAGTCTATAACATATAACTAAACTATTGCTGTACGTAAAGTAAATAAGGTTTTTAAAATGTTTAAGAACCTTCATTTAAAATTAAAATGCAGAGCCCCCTGGACCGATGGCCAGGACCCGGGCAGTGTGAGTGCCACTGAAAATGAGCTTGTGCGCCATAGGTTTCCTACCCCTGCTCTAGGTGCATATACACTGATTGATTGTTTAATACATGTTTTTCTGGGTATCTAAATTAGGCTTGACTTGTCTTTATTCCCCGGGTCTGCGTTGCTCCTCTTTTTGAAGCCAGGTTTTATGTTTGCCCTTCGCCAGTCTAGTGGCACCTCACCATCCTCCTGGAGTTTTCAAAGATCATTGTTAACTGGTCCAAGATTACTTCAGCTAATTCCTCAGATACCCCAGTAGGAATTGCATTAGGCCCTGCTGACTTTAATACATTTAAAGTATGTAAATATTTTTTCAACCTCTTATTTCCCCATTGTGGTTTCTGTTCCTTCCCGCTCTTGGTTAGGAATAATGAAGTATCTTCTCACAATTGCATTTTTTAGTGAATGTAGAAAGGCATTAAACACCTTTGTCTTGTTGATGTCATCTGTTATTAGCGCTTCTTCTTCTCTGGGAAGTAGAGGACCTACACTTTCCTTCCCTGGTCTCTTGCTCCTCATACATTCATGGAACCTTTATCTTACTGCCTTTTTCATGTCACTTCCAAGGTGCAACTCATTTTGTGAGTTAATCTTTCCGATTTTGTCCCCACATGTTTGTGCAATTCTTTTGTACTTCTCCAGAGATTTGTCCACAATTCCACTTCCTATAGGATTCCTTTTTATTTTCTGGTCATGAAAGAGCTTATGGTAGAGCCATATTGACCACTTATTCCTCTTTCAGTCTTTCCTTCACATTGTGATCCCTTGCTGCTCCTCCTTTAATATTGTCTCTGGGGAAGTGCCAGCCAGCTCTCCTGAACTCTTTTCTCCCTCCAAGGTTTTAGTCCCATGGGACTTCACCAACCAGATCTCCGTGTTGGTTGAAGACTGCCTTTTCGACCTCCATTGTCCGTATTCTACTGCTCTCATGCCTTCCTTCTCATAGAACCGTGGCATTGATCATTTTCTCATCACTTTTACCCCTATTCCTTTCTGCCTTCAGTTTCCCAACTCATTCCTTCATCCTCCAGTTACTGCTTCCATCCTCTGAAAGAAACAGGTGTCCCTGTACATTCCAAGAACCTACCGGACACGGTGTGTCTGGCTGAATTCCTTTTCTAACAGATGGCTGGGTAGATCAAGCCAACCACCACCCCCAGTACTGTGTTTTGAATTGTTCTATTTGCAGCACAGTCTAGAACATCTGTGTGCAGGGAAAGAGCCTGGGGGAATTGTGCTGTGAAATTATTTGCTGTTCTGACCTCCCCAAACAGGCTGCAGCGCGACATCCATGTTTTGCTCCAGATCGTTCCGTCCTTCCAGGGGCCAGGAAGGGAAATGGCTCCAGTGGAGCCATGTGAGGTAGGGATTATCACGGAGTTGCTGGTGCGTTCTCTTTGGAGGGAGAAGGCAGTAAATACAGAGGAGGTGGGTGTGATGGGTTTGATCACAGAAACCCCTACGGGACTGTCACCTGATGTGCTGAGACTACCTCTGAGCCTGTTTTCTCTGCCAGTTTGGGCCTTCAGAACCCTCCGTTGTCGAGCCAGACAGACTGGTCTGCTCCAGCACAGACTCAGGGTCTGAACCACACACCCCAAAGTTGCAGACGTAACTGAAAACAGCTTAAGAAGTTCTCCTGTCTCCAGCACCCAGACACCCAGCTCCAATGGGATCCAAACCCCAAATAAATCCATTTTACTCTGTATAAAGCGTATACAGGGGAAACTCATAAATTGTCCGCCCTCTATGACACTGACAGAGAGATGCACAGCTGTTTGCTCCCTCAGGTATTAAATACTTACTCTGGGTCAATTAATAAGCAAAATGATTTTTATTATGTATAAAAAGTCAGATTTAAGTGATTTCAAGTAATAACAGACAGAACAAAATAAGTTACTAAGCAAAATAAAACAAAACACGCAAGTCTAAGTCTAATACATTAAGAAACTGATTACAGATGAAATCTCTCCCACAGAGATGTTCCAATAAGCTCCTTCCTAGTCTGGGTCCAGCAATCACTCTCACCCCTGTAGTTAGTCCTTTGTTCCAGTTTCTTTCAGTCATCTCTTTGGCGTGGAGAGGCCATCTCTTGAGCCAGCTGAAGATAAAATGGAGAGGCTTCCAGGGCCTTTTATATTCACTGTCTTGTGGGTGGAACCCCCTTTGTTCTTCTGTGCATAGTCACAGCAACAAGATGGCATTTGTAGCCACCTGGGCAAGTCACATGCCCATGAATGATTCAGCTTGCAGGACTCCGCCATTGTTTGTTAGTTCGAACGTTCCCAGGAAAGCTGAGATGTGGATTGGTGTCTCCCAAAGTCCAGTGTCAGTTAAGTGTTTCCTGATAGGACTGTTCTCAAGAAACTGACCAAATGCTTCACTGAGGCTACTTAGGATCAAACACATTGAGATACAAGTGCATAGCCAATATTCATAACTTCAAATACAAAAGTGATACACACATACAGGCAGCATAATCATAACCAGCAAACTACAACCTTTCCATAGACACCCCAGTGGACCTCCCCTGAACAAGACCTGGTGCAGCTATAGGCCCCTGGTTGCAGCAGTGATCTATACGGTCACAGTTCATGTCAGTAACATTACAGTGGGCACTTCCGAGGGGGCTAGTCTGGAAGTGGGAGGGGGCAGGAAAGCCACAAGGTGGAGGAAGGGAGGGGGACAGGGTGTCATAAATCTGCCGAGATTTGTTTACTGTGGTGCCTTGATCCCAGCACCAGCCCCCTATGGTTTGTGGGTGGGAATTCCCTAATTAGTCAAGCAGGAACCCCCCCACCCCCGTATGGGGTAGGGAAACTCACCAGACTTCAGTACTGGAGCCTGAACCTACTGGCCAGAGGCAGCGGTGAGATCTAAAGGGGCAGCTACCAGTGAGGCCCAGGGGAGACACCCCATCCCCTCCCATCCGGCTGCTGGCAGTGAGGAGGGTGTTGTGATTCACACCAGGGAGCTGTCCCTGGGCCCTGCTGGGGGCTCCATCTCCCGTCCCAGCCTCTGGCTAGTAGGTGAGTGAGGAATGGGAAGACTCCTGCCCCCTCTCTCTGCTGGGAGGAGTGGGGGTGCTCTTTGTCTTCCCTCCCCTTGATGCTTCCTGACTGCTGTCCTGTGATGGGGTGTGGGTGGAACTATGCTGCCTGCCTGTCTCCCACAGCTACCAAGTGATTGGCCCCTCCCCTGTGAGCAGTGGGGTTGTCAGTAGGCAGCAGGTACTGAGTGAGGGGCTCTTCCCCTTTCAGGGGCCCATGGCCTTCGAGGAGGTGGCTGTGTATTTCACCAAAGAAGAGTTGGCTCTGCTGGACCCCGCTCAGAGAGCTGTCCACAGAGATATCATGAAGGAGAACTATGAGAACGTGACCTCGCTGGGTAAGGATTCCTGTCCCCTCGGTTATTAGAAGGGGAAGGAAGAGTTGAGGTTCACAAGACCCCACAATGTGACCTCTACTCTGCCCTGTTTCAGTAACATTCCAACAGGCCAATGAGACATACTAGCACTTTGCCCCCCCCCCCCTGCCACACAACACTCAGGAACAGGATAACACAAAGCCCAACACCTTCTCTTTGCTAAGGCAAAACTTGGTTAGGTCCAGTGCAGGGAACAGAAGCTACCTGTGCGTGGCCTGCACTCAAACACTGAGTCTGCTGCTCACTATCCATCTCAGACTTTCCTAATGTCACCACCCCTTTACCCTCGCACTCAGGATTCCTTCACTTACCTCATTGAGTATTGGAGGCCATTAGCACATATGGCACCAGAATGCTGACAACCCTCATGACAAGAACACACCCTTGTGCACCTTCATTGACACAACCTACAACACTAATCACTGACATGAGAAATACCTGTTCCTTCGAGATTCACACGCACCTCTCTTCTTATCACAGTCCCAGCTCTGCCAAGTTGCTCCAACTGTTCCCTCCACTGTTCATGTAAAACTACAGCTGACACAACACAAATAATGGCATGTTCTTAGTCTTCCTTCTATTGATCATTGATCAGTACATTTTAAGACCAGGAGATACTATTAGGTCATCTAGTCTGACCTTCCATATAATACAAGCCATACACTTTCATCCAGTTACCATTGTAGTGAGCTGAATAGCTTGTGTTTTGATTAAAATATCTTCCAGAAAGGCATCCAGTGTTGAGTTGCAGACTTCAAGAGATGGAAGTGCCAAATTTTCCCCGGTTAGTTGGTAAACCGTTGCTCCACCCTTACTGACCTATTCCCAGTGACATTTGCTAGCCCCAAGGTTAGGGACTAGGGGCAGAGCTAAGCTTCCTTTTGCAGGTGTGGTGGGTAGTTCTCAGATGTTTAACTTTCACCACTCTCCACATACTGGAAGGGCAGAGGCAGCACTAGGCAACCTTAACTGTGCTTTAATGTAGTTTATAGAATCATAGGACTGGAAGGGACCTAGAGAGGTCACCTAGTCCAGTCCCCTACACTCATGGCAGGACTAAGTATTATCTAGACCAGGGGTGGCCAACCTGTGGCTCCGGAGCAACATGCGGCTCTTCAGAAGTTAACATGTGGCTCCTTGTATAGGCACCGACTCTGGGGCTGGAGCTACAGGTGCCAACTTTCCAATGTGCTGGGGGTGCTCACTGCTCAACCCCTGGCTCTGCTACAGGCCCTGCACCCACTCCACTCCTTCCTGCCCCCTCCCCTGAGCCTGCCATGCCCTTTCTCCTCCTCCTGCCCCCCAGAGCCTCCTGCATGCCACAAAACAGCTGATTGGGAGGTGTGGGGAGGGAGGGGGGGCACTGATCCGTTGGTGGGAGGTGCTGGGATCTTGGGGGAGGAAGCTTATGGGGGTGCTGCTGATGTATTGCTGTGGCTCTTTGGCAATGTACATTGGTAAATTCTGGCCCCTTCTCAGGCTGGTTTAACTGCAATGAATTGACAGCCCTACTTCCTATCCATTCTGACTAACTCCAGGCAGTAGCTCCCTCCCTGCACTTCCTTCTGCCTGAGTATTTGGGTGGGAACTGGCTGAAGAATTCATCTCTTCCTCTCTCTCCTTTGGGGAAGAGTTTGGGGAACTTCAGTCCCTGATTTTTTTTTTCATCTCTAGCTGTTATTCCACTTTGTTCTCCCCTTTCCATTCCTGTTTGTGATGGTTTTTCTTTCTGCGTCCCAGCAGGTGCTGGACTGGGGAGTGAGACCATGGAGCAGAATTCTCAACAGGAAGATGATGAGGAAGTGGAACCACATGGCACATTATTGCAAAGATGCAAAGGGAGTGTGTCCAGGAGTTGTGATCAGGGAAAAGCCTGTGAGAGTCAGCACATTACAAAGAGGTGGCAGGGAAACCAGGCAATGCAGAAGGTTTGTTATTCTGTTTATTATCGGAGAACTCCGACTTCTCAAGGAAACCACGGCCCAGCAGAGAATCCGCAGGGGAGAGAGAAATAACACGTGTGTTGTGTGGGGCCTGGTCTACCCTACGAGTTTTTATGAAATTTAGCAGCGTTAAATCGCATTAACCTTGCACCTGTCCACACAACGAAGCCCTTTGTATCGATATAAAGGACTCTTAATTTCGATATCTGTACTCCTCCCCAACGAGGGAAGTAGCACTGAAATCGATATTGCCATTTCGGATTAGGGTTAGTGTGGCTGCAATTCAACGGTATTGGACTCCAGGCGCTATCCCACAGTGCACCATTGTGACTGCTCTGGACAGCAATCTGATCTCGGATGCACTGGCCAGGTAGACAGGAAAAGGCCCGCGAACTTTTGAATTTCATTTCCTGTTTGCCCAGCGTGGAGCGCCGATCAGCACAGGTGACCATGCAGTCCCAGAATGAAAAAAAAGCTCCAGCATGGACCGTACGGGAGACACTGAAGCTGATCTCTGTATGGGGAGATGAATCAGTTTTATCAGAACTCCGTTCCAAAAGACAAAATTTTGGAAAAATCTCCAAGGCTATGATAGACAGAGGCCACAACAGGGACTCAACACAGTGCTGCATGAAACGTAAGGAGCTGAGACGAGCGTAACGGAAAGCCAAAGAATCAAATGGACACTCACGGAGGGGGGACTGAGGACTCTAGCTATCCCACAGTTCCTGCACTCTCCGAAAACCATTTGCATTCTTGGCTGAGCTCCCAAAGACTGAAGGGTCAAAAACATTGTCATGTGTGGTTCAGGGTATATGTCGTCAGCCACCCCCACCCCCCCTGGTGAAAACAAAGGGAAAAAAATAGTTTCTCGCCTTTTTTCAATGTCACCTTATGTCTACTGGATGCTGCTGGCACATGTGGTGCTGCAGCACTACACAGCAGCATCGCCTTCCCTTCCCAATGGCAGACGGTGCAATATGACTGGTATCCGTCGTCATCATGCCATGAGTGCTCCTGGCTGGCCTCGCTGAGGTTGGCCGGGGGCGCCTGGGCAAAACTGGGAATGACTCCCGGTCATTCCGTTCTTTTAAGCTTTGTCTAATGGAGATTCAGTCCTGCCTACCTTCATGCCTTCCAGCTTCCATACTGGGCACACCACACAATCCATTGTCTACAGTCAAGCACTGAGGTACAAACGCATCTGCTCCAACCCCTCAGACAGAGACCAACACCTACAAGATCTCCACCAAGCATTCTCAAAACTACGATACCCGCATGAGGGAATAAGGAAACAGATCAACAGAGCCAGACATTTACCCAGAAGCCTCCTACTGCAAGACAAACTCAAAAAAGAAACCAACAGGACTCAGCTGGGGCTGTATGTGATGGCCAGTGAAAACCCCTCCAACCCATCATCAGGGATCTACAACCCATCCCTGGAGAATGATCCCTCACTTTCACAGGCCTAGGGTGGCAGGCCAGTCCTTGCCCACAGACAACCTGCCAACCTGAAGCATATTCTCACCAGTAACGCACACTGCACCATAGTAACTCTAACTCAGGAACCAATCCATGCAACAAACCTCGATGACAACTCTGCCCACGTATCTACACCAGCGACACCATCACAGGACCTAACCAGATCAGCCACACCATCACCGGTTTATTCACCTGCACATCCACCAATGTAATATATGCCAGCAATGCCCCTCTGCTATGTACATCGGCCAAACTGGACAGTCTCTACAGAAAAGGATAAATGGACACAAATCAGATATTAGGAATAGCAATATACAAAAACCTGTAGGAGAACACTTCAACCTCCCTGGCCACACAATAGCAGATCTTAAGGTGGCCATCCTACAGCAAAAAAACGTCAGGACCAGACTTCAAAGAGAAACCTCTGAGCTTCAGTTCATCTGCAAATCTGACACCATCAGCTCAGGATTAAAGAAAGACTGTGACTGGCTAGACAACTACAAAAGCAGTTTCTCCTCCCTTGGTTTTCACACCTCAACTGCTAAAAGAGGGCCTCATCCTCCCTGATTGAGCTAACCTCGTTATCTCTAGCTTCTTGCTTGCAAATATATACCTGCCCCTGGAAATTTCCACTACATGCATCCGACGAAGTGGGTATTCACCGACAAAAGCTCATGCTCCTGTACGTCTTAGTCTATAAGGTGCCACAGGACTCTTTGCTGCTTTTACAGATCCAGATTAACACAGCTAATCTCCCACCCCCCCGCCACCATTTATCTCTGCTTTTATATCAGGATAGTGAACTCAAGCTAGCTACCTCCATGGCAAATCCTAGTGCAGTCAAGATCCAGGTAAATTTAACCTCCATGTACCTAGTTGAAGTTACTCCTGGTTCCCCCTCCCTGGAGCTGATGGACATTCCTATTGGAGGGACACACACCTCCATGACATGGCACAAAGGAGTGAATGAGAGTGTGGGACTCATCCCAAGGAAAGGTGAGCTGCAAAATTGAAAAGCAAACAATGCAGGTGAGGGACTTTAAGGCACCATTTGTCACTGTGGTCTCTCAAGTTCAGTGTGTGGGAATTAGCAAAAGGAAAACAAAATCTAGACAAGATTTTTATGGTCTTTAACTCCCTTGCAGCTTCTCGGATGACAAATAAGGGCTGAGCTCTGACAGAACTGTTTCCCTAGGGCATCCATAGAGGATCCACACAGGGGAGAAACCCTGATGATTACTAAGGGTTCAGAGCCAAGCAAAGGTTTTTCCGCATTCACAGCATTTATCAGGTCGCTCCCTATGTTGATTCTCTGTCTAATACGGTTTGAGCGCCTACTGAACTACAGCTGGGGTGACCATGGGGTCTGAGCCGAGGCAGCAGCAGCAAGGGGCCAATGTGGGGGACTTGTCACTTGGGAAAAATGAAACAGCAAAATCTCTCTGTGCTGCAGCAAAAGCCTCTCATTTATCCCCGAAACCCCCTGCATGTAACTCTCCACCCCTACCCTGGCACTCAGAAACCCGCTCACTCCTGTGCACATTTTTAATTTTTCTTGGCTTTGTACAAACAATTTCCTCATCAAAATGATCAAGGACATTTAAAATGTGAAAAACAAAACCAAAGAAACCCCCACCGGTCTCCCCACCGCACATGGCTTGGGGCTGATTTTTTTTTCTGAAATTTTAAGGCAGTAAAACTCTGACTTCTATTGGCCAGATAACAGATGTCATTCTCCCATGCTGCACCTAAGGCCTTGTCTACAGAGATGCAAAGCCACTTTTGGCGATGGAACTCCTCAGTTTCAGTGACATGATAAAACCACTTTGATGGGAGTCGTAAGGGTTTTTATGCAAAAGTTTTGTCACCAAAGTGTTAGTGTAGACACTGTGCTTTATTTTAGTGCTGTGATTGGCCTCTGGAAGGCGCCTCTCCATGCCTATCCTGACCCCTCTAGTCAGCAGTTTCAACTCTGCTGCCCTGCAGCCGGGTAAACACCTTCTGCCCCTCCCCCTTTAAAGGCCCAGGAACTTTTGAAATTCCCCTTCCTGTTTGCTCAGCATGGAGTATTCACATCCCATCTTCCCAGCTGACCATTGGGGTTCCATGCAGCAAACACTATCTTGCTTGGAGCACTGCAGAACTGCTTTATCTGATCAGTATCGGTTGCTCTGACTCCCCCCTGTACCCAGCTACTGGCTCGCAGAACCACCCCAAATCCTCCAGCGGCCACCCTGGCAAGGCCTGGCCTAGCAGGCTGGACAGTGGGTGTCCAGCTCCCCCCAGCTTTCTCCACCAGGGACCCACAGCCCCCAAGGTTGCAGGAGGCAACCCTGGCCCTGGGACGGACACACCCGGAATTGCTACGACCCTCTATGCCCAGCTGCTGGCCCATAGAGCCACCCCGAATCCTTTAGCTGCCCCCCAGGTGAGGCCTGGCCTGGCCGGCCTGGATAGCAAGTGTGCAGCCTCCTCCACAGGGGACCCACAGCCCCCAAAACTACAGGACTGGGGTTGACCTGGTGGCTGAATGGGGACTTAGAAAAATTTGTAGCGCAACCATCAGGGACTGGCCACTCATGCCTAACCGAGCCTGACAGGTGCCGTGTCCAGTGTGAGTGGTCATGAATTATTATAATCCTTACAAGATTCCCTTGGAAGGTGGGGGGTATATAGTTTGAATAACAAGTCAAGAGAAAGGAAAGTCTGCACATGAAGGACAGAACTTCATGGAACAGTGGTTTTATTTATTCTCTCCCATGCTAACAAAGTATTAATATCTAGGGAATGCAATAGAGCCCTTTGACTAAAAAGCCTGGCAGTTCTTCCTTGTTGGTATTCTGGCATGCCCAGGCTGAAAGGACTTTCGCATTGATCTTCAGCCATTTCCCTCTTGCTCCTAGAGGGAAACCATAGTATTTGACTTCATTGGCCCCAGTCAGTTCTTTAATCTGATTTGTCAATGTTTTAAAATGCCTCGCTTTCTCTGCTCAGTTCCTTTCCCGGGCCAGGAGGTCACCTGACCTCTGTCTCCAACACCTTCAGTTGGCAACTTTGCAGAGAAGGGGCCCAGGCCATCAGTTGCTAGGAGACACAGTGCCAGGCATTTAGGTGCAGTGGCCCATTGCTCTGCAGCAATCACACAACCTTAGTCCACCACCTAGATATTAAGAACTTCCTAGGGGACACCGAGGCACTGTAGCGAGGACGGGACAGGAAGTATAAAAGCCTGGTCTCAGCGTTCAGTTGGGAGCAGGCTGCCAGAGAGGGCAGAAGATGGTGCCCGAGCTGACTCCGGGCCCAGCCTGCCCCGTGCTCGGTACCTGGAGGAGCACTGGCCCGACCTGCCCCGTGCTCGTCACCCAGAGGAGCCGCCTGAACTTCCCCACGCCCGGTATCCTGAGAAACCCATGGCCTGGGACCCACCGGATGACGCCGGCGGAAGACAGGTACCCAATGAGGGGGAGTTTGGAAGTGACCCGGGGGTAGCCGACCCCGGTCAGGCTGCAGATATACCTGAGCCTATGTCAGTGTGTTGCGGCCAGGATCCCCACTGACTGCAGCGGATCCACGCCGCTGCTAGGGCCCCGGGCTGGCACGCAGAGGAGTGGGTGGGCCTGCGTCCCCCCTGCCACCCCTCTCACAGGTGGCAGTCTCCCCCTCACCTCAACACTCAGGCGTAAGGGCCTGGGCCTATACACTAAATTGTTTGTCTGCTCAGCCCCTGCACCAGAGGGCCTGAGCTCCACTGACTTTTTGTTGCTCAGCCTTGCAGCTGGAGGCCTGAGCCCGAACTGACTCGGTATTATCGTCGCTGCCCCGAAGCAAGGGGCCTGACCTGAGTACGTGTGGCAGGCTGGTGTGGCTCCCCTCAGCCCCAGGGAGGGTCGAGCCCCAGCCCCACATGCACCCCCCCTCCTACAGGCACCAACACAGAATTCAGAGAAAACATTAAGAACATTCCCAGTTTGCCACAACTCTTAATAGATCCGGATGGCAGTGCACTGGAGAAACTATTTAATACTTGATCACAGGAATAATTCCCGATGGCATAAAAAACTGCCGTTAGCTGTTGATCCCTAAAACAACAAATTCTGAAGCCTTAAAAGACTTGTGGAATTGGAGACCATTGACTATTGGATCCATTGTGCTTTGGCTTATTTCGCGAATAATATCAAATCAACTTATGAAGGCATGCCCATTGAACGCACGACAAAGGGGATTTATTGCCATGTTCGGCTGTTTGGAGAATCTTAAAATTCTCCATATAATACTAAACCAAGCTAAGAAATGCAAAAAATCATTAGGAGTGGTATTTGTCAATATTGCCAAGGTATTTGACACAGTATTGCATGATCATATCATGTGGGTACTGAGAGAAAGGGGCCTGGACCAGCATATGGTGGATATCATCAGTGACTCTTATAAGAATGTCCACACCTATATTGAAGTCGGAAAAGAATCTTTATCATCTATTGCAATAAAAGTTGGCGTTAAGCAAGGAGATCCCATCTCTCCATTATTGTTCAATCTTCCGCTTGACCCTCTAATTACAATGCTAGAGAAGACTCACATGGGATTCTCCTTTGGGATAAATAAGATAACATCTTTGGCCTTTGCAGACGATTTGGTCTTGCTTAGTGATACCTGGGAGGATATGAATATAAACATTGGGATTTTGGAAACCTTCTGTGGATTAACTGGCTTAAAAATACAAGTTAACAAGTGCTATGGTTTTTTTGTAAGCCCCACTCACGACTCACATACTATTAACAATTGTCACGCTTGGAAGATAAACAAAGATAATTTGAACATGATTCTCCCTGGTGAGTCTGAAAAATATCTGGGACTCAAAGTTGACCCATGGACTGGGTTTTCTAATCCTCTACTTTCTGAAAAACTCAACATGTGGCTTGAAAGACTTTAAAAAGCTCCATTAAAGCCCTCTCAGAAGTTAACAATGTTAAATGTATACACAGTACCTAGAATCATCTATATGGCTGATCATACTGAGACTAAAAAGTCTTTATCTTCATTGGACAATAACATTAGAAACATGGTGAAACAATGGCTTCATCTTCCAGCGGATACATGTAATGGTTTTATATATGCCAGAACAAGAGATGTGAAAAAACTCGCTAGCCTTATTCCTTCAATCCAAGCACGGTGATTGCATAGGATTGCCAACTCGGATGATACAACAATCAAGAATATCACATTAATAAATAATATTGAAGAAGAATACCAAAATCTGTGGAAGATTGCTGGAGGAAAGAAGGACAAAACCCCTAAAATAACAATCCAGTATTCATTGACTATAGATTGCCTCAGCATACATTGGAACCTCTCAATGAATGGGAAAAACCAGCCCCAAGGAAGATATATCCAACCCCATGTAATTGGAGGAAAATCAAATTCACTCATTGGAAAGACCTGCCTTGTCAAGGAAGTGGAATAGAACATTTTGATAATGATACAATAAGCAACGTCAGGATGAAATACCATCGCGGTTTCTCAGAACGTCAGTACCTTCTGGCTCTCAAACTTAAAGTTAATGTATATCCTACTAGAGAATATCTAGGACGTGGTAGACAAACAAGGGTATGTCTACACTACGGGATTATTCCAATTTTACATAAACCGGTTTAGTAAAACAGATTATAAAAAATAGAGTGCACGCGGCCATACTAAGCACATTAATTCGGTGGTGTGCATCCACGGTCCGAGGCTAGCATCGATTTCTGGAGCGTTGCACTGTGGGTAGCAATGCAGACATTGTTCTGCACTATATGAATCCCTTATCACACATCTTAGGACAATGTCCGGCAGTACAAGAAGCCCGTATTAGAAGACATAATAAATTATGTAGTATGCTGAAACGGGAAGCTCGAAAATTAAAATGGGTCATCCATGTGGAATCACATGTGAATACCATGGGAAAGGAATTGAGAAAACCTGACCTTATTTTTGTTAAAGGAGAAAAAGCCCTAGTCGTGGATGACACCGTCCAATTCGAATATAAAGAAGGTATTTGAAGATGCTGCTATGGAGAAGGTGAAATATTATGAAGATCTAACAAGTCAGATAAGAGAACTAACTGGAGCTATGGAAATAGAATATTATGGGTTCTCTCTAGGCATTAGGGGAAAATGGTCAAAATTCAGTGAGAAAGTTTTAGTAGCTCTAGGTATGTCAGATTGGCCGGTCTCTTTAGATGACAAACTTTTTAGTAAAAGGACTATATTGTACTCTCTAGATATACTTAGAATTTTTGAGAGCTTAGGGAGAAACAATAGAACTACTGTTCCATGAGGTTCTGTCCCTTGTGTTTTATACTTTTCTCTAATCTATATCTTAGCCAAGCTATCTACGCCCCTAATTTTCCTTGGAATCTTGTGATAACACCTCATGATCGCTCACTGGATTTGGTAAAACTGAGTGGACGGGCTACCTGATGTGTTTTTACACTCTGAATAACTCGAAAAAGGAACCTGTGAGAAATAGCCAAATCCCTTGCTCTCAGAGAGCAGGTCAACCCCATGGGCTAGAATGGGATTGACCTGGTGGGCGGTCATCCTGTGGATGTCCAAAAGGGGTCACCCGAAACCACCTCGGACAACCAAGAGAACCATGAGGTCGGCGCGTATTTCAAGTTCGTCCCGCTGAACCCCGGAGTACATAGGAGTAAGGCCATACGTGTGTTGTGTAAGAAGTGTGGCAAAGCCTCTCTATATCATAATATCGCTTGCCACTACCCTAAGTGCAGGCCCAGGGAGGTGGATACCCCGTCTAAGAGCCATACCTGTTCTGCCTGTGGGCTTGCATTCCATACTAAATCTGGCTTGAGCCAGCATTGTAGACACCGACACCTGGCTATAAGGAATGAACAAAGGATAAATGAGAGGGTTAGGAGTAAAAGTAAAGAGGGTGCATCCCGAGTCCGTATATGGACTGAGGATGAAATTGAACAACTTGTATTAGAGAAGAAATATATGGGGAAAAGAAATATAAATAAATGCATAGAAAGTGAATTAAAGATAAAAAGTAATAAACAAATAGCAGATAAAAGGTGAGAGTTAGCTAAGAAGCAAGAAATAGCTCAGGAGCAGGTGACTGAGGTAGGACAGATTATAGAAAGTATTTTAGATGTTCCTCCTCCGAGAGAAAATATTTTATCATTAAAAAGGAATCCAGAAGTGGATTCTAGGGGTTTAATTGGTAAGTGTGGAAAGCAAAGTAGAGAGGGTAAAGATATAATAAATAGGCTGTTAAAAACTGAAGAATTACTTAAGAAGGATTCAACTAAAATATTTGGATGGACTGAATTGGAGAATATATGTCTCTCCTCAGTAGATGGAAAGAATTTTGGAGGAGATAAACAAGGTGAGACGAGGATAAAAGGTAGATGCAAGGGAGTAGGTAGTGAAAGGAAGAAGCAGTCCAGTGCTATTAGAAGGTATGCAACTAAAAAAGCAAAATATAAGTTTTATCAACAATTATTTAATAAGGATAGGAGGAGATTAGCTCGAGTTATTATGGGACAACCAGATAAAGTGAATTGTGAAATCCCTATTGGTGAAATAGAAAAGTATTTTATAGATATATTAGGTAATGCGAGACATGGGAATATAGTTGGGTGGCCTTCATCCATGGAGAGGGCGGATAATGATATATTAATGAGTCCGATCTCCGTGGATGAAGTTAGAAATGTTTTAAGGGAGATAAAAAAGATAGTGCCCCGGGTCCCGATAAAATTAAGGTGATTTAAGGGACATTTTTAATTTAGACTCCTTAATTATTACAAAAAATTTCAATATGTGGTTTTTAAATGGGCAGGTCCCAGATGTTTTTAAGGAGAATAGAACGATTTTAATACCGAAAACACAAGATGAGGAGGAATTGAAGAAATTAACCTCCTGGAGGCCATTAACAATTGGATCAGTATGGGTAATATATATACAAAAATATTAGCAAAAAGATTATCGGATGCAGTGAAAATTTGTAGTAGGCAGAAAGGGTTTATAGCTGCACCCGGTTGTGAGGAAAATATTGCTATATTGGATAATTTGATCAAAGGAGCTAAGCGTAAGGGAGATGAAATAGCTATAGTCTTTATAGACTTAGCTAAAGCATTTGATTCAGTAGGCCATGGGCATATAATAGCTAGCCTTAAGAGATACGGTATTGATGAACGTTTTATTGAAATTGTTAGAGATTTGTATAATTGCACAACGAGGGTGTGGGTTGGGGATAAACATTCGGAGTCTATTTTAATTAGGAGAGGGGTAAAACAAGGTGACCCTCTGTCCCCGATTTTATTTAATATTGCTTTGGATCCACTTTTAACTAAATTAGAATTAGATGGAAGCGGGTTTTATGTTCAAGGAAATAATGTCATGTCCTTGGCTTTTGCTGATGACGTGGCAATTTTAAGTAATTCACATTTAGGGATGGTTAATTTGGATATTTTAAAGAGTTTCTGTAATAGCACCAATCTTCAGATAAATGTGAATAAAACGAAGGGATTTCACATTTTACCTAAATATAAAACTTATTTAGTGAATCCAAAAAGTAAATGGACAATACAGAGTGAGGAGATAGAGTATGTTCAGCCGGGGGAATTTGAGAAATATTTAGGGGCACGAATAGATCCATGGATTGGTGTAGGTGGGTCCTCACTTAAGGAGAAATTGATAGAATGGAATGAGAGTTTAAATAAGGCTCCGTTGAAACCAGCTCAAAAATTATTGATTTTACAGACCTATATTTTACCGAGGTTATTTTATAATTTGCTCTGAATAGAACCCCCATTTTATATTTTAAATGATTTGGATATTTTAGTTAGGAGAATAGTTAAAGATATTTTACATCTACCACAATGCACCATCGATGGGCTATTTTATTCTAGGGTAAGAGATGGTGGTTTAGCTCTCACCAAATTTAGTGTGCAAGTCCCAAATATGTTAGTACGAAAATGGAGACGACATATTGTTTCTAGGGACACATGGATTGATCTCTTATCTATATGCAGGTGAAAATTTGGTTGATAAAATTATAGTCTTTAGTGTAGCAACTCCTCATCCCAGAAAATGGAGAGAGGAGGAGGTTTTTAAGATGGGCTGGGATGAGATGTCAAGGAGTTGGCATAAAATATTTTAGGAATGATATAATTAGCAATTCGATTTTTAAGAACTCGGATAAAATCAAGTCCTCTGCATATATTGCTGCACTTCAATTGAGGGCAAATATACATCCAACAAGGGAGATGTTAGCGAGAGGAAGAGGAGGAGTAAACGCTCTCTGTAGATGGTGTGGTAAAGTTAGAAAGACGATTCCCCATATTTCAGGTCAATGTTATAAAACAAAGGCGATAAGAATTAAAAGACATAATAGGGTGGTTTCAGCATTAGTAGATAGGGTAGTAAAGGTAGGGTGGAAAGCTATTGTAGAACCCCATTTGAGAAATGAGAAGGGAGAATTGAGAAAGCCGGATATCATATTTACAAAAGGAGATACGGCAGTGGTGGTCGATGTCACTGCGCGTTGGGAAGATAATGCCGGAAGTTTGAAGCAAGCCCATAGGGAGAAGGTGACTTATTATCTCGATTTAGAGACTAAGATCAAAGAATTGACGGGAGTTAATAATATCCACTTCTTTGGGTTTGTGGTGGGAGCGCGTGGTAAATGGAGTGAGGGGAATAATGAGTTGTTGTTAAGTTTTGGAATAGATAGGGGAAAGAATTTTAAAGAAAGTATATGTAGACTTGTCCTTTATTCTACAATTGATATGTTGGCGGTTTTCAGTGACAGGTAAAGATCCCAGAGTTGCCATTCCGTGTACCTTGCCGAAATTAAATTAACTTAAATTAAATTTTAGTTATTTTAGTTTCCATGTCTTGAAATTAAATTTTAATTTCATTAGTGCTATTTAATATCTGTCCTTTAAAATATGGTTTCAATTAATTATATTAAATGTTTGGCAAATGGGTGATTGTTACTTTAAAACATTAATTGAATTTTATTAAACACTGGATATGGCTGCGGACTGTCCGCAAAGTAACCAGGAAAGGGCAGGTAGTCACGCCTTTACATAAATAGCCAAATGCCTCGTCATCTAATTAGTGACGCGCATGAATGGATAAACGAGAAGGACTTGCGGCCGGCCAGCAGGACAACCCGGTTCTCCCTACGGGCGTCAGAGCTCCGGGTTGACCTGCTGGCCGGGGACCGCTGCAACCAGCCAGCAGGTCAACCCGGTTCTCCCTTCGTCGGCCGGGGCTCCGGGTTTACCTGGTGGCCGGCGATTTCTCCAGCCGGCCAGCAGGTCAACCCGGTACTCCCTACGGGCGTCGGAGCTCCGGGTTACCTGGTGGCCGAGTACCGCTGCGGCCGGCCAGCAGGTCAACCCGGTTCTCCCTTCGGCGGCCGGGGCTCCGGGTTGACCTGGCGGCCGGTTGGCTTTCCGGGCACCAGGTCACCCCTTTGGATTCGACGGGTTGACCTGGTGGCCAATTGCCTTCCGGGCCGGCGGTCCCCCCACACCAAGGGCAGCGCAGCACCGCTCCTCGGGACCTCCGAGGGGGGCTTAATAGTCGACCCCCGGCAGGTCCGGGGGTTGGGGAGGGAGGCTTAACAGTCGTTCCGCAGACAGTCCAGGAGGAAGGCTTAACAGTAGTCCGTCGGGCTCGCCGGGGGAAATTTTTCAAAGTCCTTTCCCCGCCACAAGGTCAACCCGGTTCTCCCTTCGGCCGTCAGAGCTCCGGACGGGGACGTGGAGCCCTGGGCGGCTTGCCTGGCGGCGGGGATCCGGTCTCCTTTTTTTAAAAAAAGGAGACCCGATCATTTAAAAAAAAATTTTTTTTTCCTCCGGGGACCAGGCTGACCTTCCTGCACTCCCCGTAGCCTCCGGGCACATTTTTGGGGAAAAGGGGAAAAAAAAAAAAAAAAAAAAGAAACAAAAAACCCTCTGGGCAAAATTTGGAAAAAAAACCTTCCACGCGCCCGATCCAAACGACCGGGGTTGAAGTCACCCTCCGCGGCCGAGGAGGGTGAGCCCTGGGCGGCTTGCCCGGCGGCAGGGACCCGGTCTCGGAGGTCCCGATCCTTTTTTTAAAATTTTTTTTTTTCCCCTCCGGGGACCTGGGTGACCTTGCAGAACTGCCCGGAGCCTCTGGGCAAATTTTGGGAAAAAAAAAAAACTTACGTGCGCCCGATCCAAACGACCGGGGGGGGGGAGGGAGTCACTCTCCCTAGCCGAGGACAGCGAGCCGCTCGGCCACCAGGTTAAGCCGGAGGAAGCGGGCCGATCGATCTTCGTCCAAGCGGGAAGTAAAAAAACGCAAAGTCCCCGCTCGTCCAACAGGTCAACCCCCGGGGACGCGGGCTGAAAAAATTTCCAAGTCCCCTCTCGGAGAGCGGGTCAACCCCATCGTCTAGCATGGGGTTGACCTGGCGGTCGGTCGTACCGCGGAAGTCCGGAAGGGGTCGCCCGAAACCCCCTTGTACGAACGAGAGAACCGGGAGGTCGGCGCGAAAGTCGAGTTCCTCCCGCTGTACCCCGGGCGGCCTTTTTCGACGTGTCCTTTGAAAAAGGTGCTCGGAGATTTGAGGACAGGGTTTTCAGAACCTCTGAGAACCGGAGCTCAGCCTAGGGGACCGATCCGAGTTTGGTACCCGACCTCGCCCGGGGGGGAAAGCGGCTACGGGACGGCCTCCTTTCCCCGGCTCGCTGCCAAAGTGCCGTGGGGGGGCCAGCCCCGGCACGTCCGCCGCGCAGGCCAGGCGGCCGGACCCGAGCTCCA